>NW_022992053.1:157500-200286 GCF_902827175.1 Gymnodraco acuticeps | reverse complement strand
GAACCTCCTCAGCCTGCGGAGGAAGAAGAGCCGCTGTCGAGACGTTTAGGTGATGGTGGTGGTGTGAAGAGTCCATGTCAGGTCCTGATGTGGACACAGAGGAACCTGAAGCTGCTGACTCTCCACCGTAGTCCCATTGATGGCGATGGGGGCGTGTCCCTCTCTCTGCTGCTTCCTGTAATCCACAATCTCCTTGGTTTTGCTGACGTTGAGATGGAGGTTGTTATCCTGGCACCAAGATGTCAGGTTTTCTACCTCCTCTCTGTACGCCGTCTCGTCGCCGTCGGTGATCTGGCCGATGACGGTCGTGTCGTCAGCAAACTTCCCGATGGTGTTGGAGCTGTGTGTGGCCACGCAGTCATGTGTGAACAGGGAGTAGAGGAGAGGGCTGAGCACGCAGCCTTGAGGGGCTCCGGTGTTGAGGATCAGGGTGGAGGATGTGATGTTTCCCACCCGCACTGCCTGGGGTCTGCCCGTCAGGAAGTTTAGGATCCAATCACAGAGGGTGCTGTTGAGCCTGGGGTCCCTGAGCTTGATGACCAGCTTGGAGGGCAGAATTGTGTTGAAAGCTGAACTGTAATCAATGAACAGCATTCTCACATATGTGTTCCTCTGATCCAGGTGGGAGAGGGCAGTATGGAGGGGGTGGGTGATGGACCTGTTTGCTCTGTAGGCAAACTGCAGGGGGTCCAGAGAGTCAGGGAGGGAGGAGGTGATGAAGGTTTTGACTAACCGCTCAAAGCACTTCATGATGATAGAGGTGAGTGCTACTGGGCGGTAGTCGTTGAGGCTGGTGGGTTTATTCCTTTGTGAGGGTGGAGTGTTTGAAGCATGTGGGGACTACAGACTGCAGCAGGGACCTGTTGAAGATGTCCGTGAACGCCTCTGCCAGCTGAACTGCACACGCCCTGAGAACACGGCCTTGTGTGACTTAACCCTTTTAAAGGATTTGCACACATCTGCCCTGTTTGAAACAAAAAGGCAGGGCTCCAGGGCTTTCTGTGCCTCCACAGCTTGTTGGATCTGAAAACAACCATATAATCGGTTTAGCTCATCTGGGAGAGACGCACACACAGACAGACCCCTAACACCACCCGCTGCCCCTTTGTAGCCAGTCATTGTTCTTAGTCCCGCCCACATGTTCCGGGTGTTACAGCCTTTGCAGTGTCACCGGCCTGTCCCGTTTGAATTTCTGCCTGTAAGCAGGCAGCAGCAGCAGCAGTGAGATGTGATCTTTATTTATTTATTATTTTTTTTAGTATTTTCAACGCTTTTAATTTTCTTTTTTATCTCTCTTTTGATGATTGTCTTGTAGAAAGTCTTTGTGGGCTAGTGAATGTCATGTGGCCACTACATAAAATTATCCACCCTCCATGGGGCTAAGACTTGTGTGAGGAACGCCAGGTTGAGCGACCCCGGGATCTGCATGGTTTCCAGGGCGAGGGAGGACAGGCTGAATGGGAAGGTGACCGGGTAAATCATCTTGGTATCCATCAACAACTGGTGACTCTCACAACGGTCCCGCAAACGAGTCTCACAATAGACGCTACGCTGGAACTCAGTGGCCTTGGAACACGCTCGACCTCGCAGTGAGATGTGATCTCCACCGCGCGTCCGGCAGCTGATGTGTTGATAGTACTTCGGCAGGACCTTCTTCATGTTGGCAGTGTTAAAATCCACAATGAAAGCCGCCTCTGGCCGTGAAGTGTCTGTCCTGTCAATCACACCAAACAGCTGATCCTATGCTGTGTTGTTGTCAGCGTGTGGTGGCACATACACTGCTGTAAGCACAACCGATGTAAATTCCCTCGGCAAATGGAAAGGCCGGCATCCGATCATGAGGTGCTCTAAATGAGGAGAACAGTCCGAATAAATAATGCCCACATCTGTGCACCAGTTATTGTTCACCATAAAGCACACACCTCCTCCCTTACTTTTCCCTGAGTTAACAGTCCGGTCCTTGCGAAAAATAGTAAATCTGTCAGGGGCAATGGGGGAGACCGGGATAGCGGAGTTGATCCAAGTCTCTGTGAAAACCATCACGTTACAGTTGTTAATGTCATGTTGAAAAGCCATCCTGCTTCTGAGTTCATCCAGCTTATTGTCCAATGACTGGACATTTGCCAGAAGAATACTCAGTAGAGGAGGCCGGTTCTCACATTTCCTCAGCCTCACTACCCGGGAACCCCGCTTTGTCTTCCTCCTGCATCTCTCAGGTAAAACAGCAACAGGTAGCCATGGCGGATCCCCATTGTCTGTCAGTCTTGACGATGGACTGCTGTCCACACAGTTTCTGATCTGCAGATGTTCCGCTCTGCTATATTGTATAGCAGAGTTGGTGCGGTCGGCTCGCATGTTGGAGACAAGTTTAAAAGCACACAACGAAAAGTAAACAAACACTGAAATAATACGAAAAAAAGTTGGAGAGGAGCCAAAGCCATCATCACCGGCGCCATCTTTTTATTCAAATTCACATTTTGGGTTTTTGTGGACGACGTTTCTCTGTGAATCCATCCATATTCCCATCTTCATACAGAAATGTAGTTGTAAGTGTAAAGTAACATCAGTTAAAGTAGTAATAGATGAGAGGTCATTAATAATGCGTTACAGAGGTTAAAAAGTTACAGAGAATTGTCTCACTGCTAGCTTACATCACACTCTTGGTAGTTTGTTAGCAGATATGACTGAACAAAGGCATATAATGCAGCAGGGGAGCTTTGAATTGAATGTATAACATACAGAGCTAGTGAGGGTTAGCTGCTCTTAGCATGGAGAAATGTCCCACCACAAAGCAGTGTTAGAATTAAGAAGAAGAAGAAGAAGATGAACCTTTATTAATCCCCCTAGGGGGAAATTCAGTTTTTCACGCTTGTATATTATTTTGTAATACACACACTGTATACAGGAGGGTGCACACACATGCATATGCTTCAGTTCTGATGTAGAGTCACACAGTGTATGATGAAGTGGATTATCAGTCAATTATCAACGATCATTTCCATTAGCAAAATGTCATCAGCACACATCTGACATGAAAAGACACAAAAGGTCTTCGGATGTTATCTTTGTAAACAGTTACTCATAGTTACTGTGTCTGTCTGACCTGGAGCCTCTACTTGTGTGTGATCAGTGATCAGACGGGCTGGGTTTGATTGAGACGTTCAGCTAGCTGCTGCTCTGTGACTGATGGCACAGGAATGTAGGATCCCTTCAGGTGAATCAGAGCTGATGTACCTCCGTGAACCAGCCTGTCTCTGCTTGCTGAGAGTGGGGAAGTTGTTCAACCAACACTATATGTGTGTGTTTTTGGGCTGTTTGCATGTTGATGCATGTTACCAATGTGCGTGGGTAAATGTAGTGTGTGATTATGCTTTCATTATTTATTTTGTCTACAGGTTTTGGCCCTAAATATATCCAGATAATTGTTAAAGGAGGAGATTGGTTTGAAGCCATTTTTAACTGCATATCATGTTCCATGTTCCAAAGTGTGTGTGTGTGTGTGTGTGTGTGTGTGTGTGTGTGTGTGTGTGTGTGTGTGTGTGTGTGTGTGTGTGTGTGTGTGTGTGTGTGTGTGTGTGTGTGTGTGTGTGTGTGTGTGTGTGTGTGTGTGTGTGTGTGTGTGTGTGTGTGTGTGTGTGTGTGTGTTCAAGGTGAGGAAGAGGAGGACGGTGTGGTCCTCTGCAGCAGACAGGTAAAGGCCATTACCTGGCCTGAATGATATTAGATATGGTCGACGTGCCCGGATTCTAAAGCCTAAAACTCATCTCATCTCTGCTTGACCTTTGCCACTATCACAACGCAGCAGAAGGTTAAGGTGGATTGCTAAGGTTGAGGTGTGTAGTGCTGTGAAGCCTTGTTTTCTTTCTTCCTGCTACCGCCACTGTTGGATAGCAGAAAGGAAGGATGGCTGGCATCCCTTTCACTGGTGTGAAAAGCACAATGATGATCACAAGAGTCCTGCTCAGAGGAGACAAAGTATCATAGTTTTCCTTTGGGAACAGAGCCTCTCAGCTGATTGAGAGGCTCTGCCGCTAACAGCTCGGCAGCGCATATGGCCCTGTGTGCTTTTGGCAGAGAGCATACGGTTAATGTTCCTTACAGCAACTGGCAGGGTGATAAACATTCGTCTTGAGAGAATAAACATAACATCATCTGAGAAAAATATTTTTGACTCTTTTGAGTCGAAATTGAAGTAAACTTAAATAGTGAGGATAATCATTAAGATTTAAGTCAATGCAAGAGGAGTTCTCTGGACAAATAGTAGGGGTCTGATATTGGTTGTTGAGTCGGCATATTTACAGCATTTATTAGTGTCTAGCTCACGGTGCTGATCTTCTTTGTGAAGAGTCCAAACATTTGTTTTCTTTCTGGAGTTAAAAATTAACTAACAGCTTCTTAAAAATGGTCAAATATTGAGACAAAGTTTCCAATTTGGAAACACTGCTTTCCTGTTCTTCTTTTAACAAAGATGGGCGCTTTTTGTGCCATGTTTTTTACGGAGGTGGACCAGAAGGTGGTCGAGGTGTCTGAGGACCCCACAGAGAAACACATATTATTACCAAGGATTTGCAATCAGCACCGCAGCCACACACTGAGGTTTCCAGTTTCCCAATGCACTGGGTCTATAAGAAAGTAGATGCAGAGGTCTGGGGGGGCTGCCCTGACAATTGGATAACTTTCCAAAACCAGGAATGTCCAGAGACAATGGTGCAGCCATTGGTCAGGTGTGTGTTCAAACACTTCAAATCTCAAGCTCTCTGTTTTCAATTTTTACACAACTCCTTCTGTCGTCTTTTTCTACAAACCAGAGATACACAGTGAATGGTTTGTGGAGTGACTGACTGACAGGCTCGGATTGGCCATCAGTCTGGACTTTTCCCGCTGGGCCGCTGCCTTTGGTGGGCCCGCTGGCTGGCATTGTGTATTAGGTTCTGTGTAGCTTTGCAGTGTGCTGCAAAGCTACACAGAACCTAATTAAATTAGCAACTTAAATGTTTGTCTGTTTTCAAAAAAATACTGTACCGTCTCGCTTTATGAACATAGGGAGGCTTTCTATATCTTCCATCCGTGAGTTTATTAACAATGATCACAGGTTACTGTTGGCCGTAACTACACCAAAACAATGAAACAATCCGTTTAACTCAAGGGGCAAACTCTGGGAAATAGCCGGGACGCCAATATGGAAGTGTCACACACTGCAGTTCATACATTGGCCGATAGGCGATGGCTGCAGAAAGGAGCAATTTCCATAGACCCCCATGTTAAAATGCCCAATTTTACAGCAGAAAAAAACATGTTTCTACCCCTGGCTCCATACATTTTTATTATCGATATAGTTAGATTCCACCTTCATGATTATGGATCTGTGAGTGAATTGTTTTCTAACACGACCCTTTTATTTATATTAGGTCTTAACGTTTTTGCATAAATTAGGGCGTGGTCACATTGAGTGACGGCTCTGTCAAGTGACTGCTGCTGCTAGCTTCTTGTCTCTCTGCTACCTGCTCCGTGAAGCTACAGGGACTCTGCCTGCTCAGCTCATCCAGCAAACACAACTTGAAGCCGGCCGTGGTTGTTTGTTCTTCATGCTTATATATCGGACTATTGTGACTCGCTCTGCGGTTAAAACAGACGGTGCATGAATGCGGTTTTGCGGTAAGTGAAATTCGAGTGCTTTATTTATGTGTTAATGATTTTAATCAGCTACGTAATGAATGTTAAGGCTTGGGTTAGCATGTAGCGAGTGGTAGCTACATCGGTGCTAACGATGCTAATCGTAGTCTCCAAGTTAAAATAATAGACTGTATATATAAAGGTTAAAACGAAATAGACGTTAAGTGGGATAATACTGTTGAACAAACGGCTTCTGTTTGAGGTTGATAAAATAACGTCATCCTTGTAACTTAGAGAGATATTTTATTATGTAGGTAGGAACTGTATGCATCGCTAAGGTTAATTTAAATTGGCTATCCTCAAGTATGTAGACAACCTGACGTCGAAGTAGTGTATGTGAAATCAACCTCACAATAAGATGTGTGTATATTACTATTGTTAATGTCATATTTCAAGATGATTAGTTGGATATTACAATATGGTTGGTTGAGCTGGAGTTCATTATTGAGCTTACACGTTAACGTCAGTCATCTGAAGAACGAACCCAAACC
This sequence comes from Gymnodraco acuticeps, assembly GCF_902827175.1. NCBI lineage: Eukaryota > Metazoa > Chordata > Actinopteri > Perciformes > Bathydraconidae > Gymnodraco > Gymnodraco acuticeps. The sequence goes on along the minus strand of NW_022992053.1, from coordinate 194,122 downwards.
TTGTTGTTTTTATTAATTGCATTACCAAATTGCTATCAAATAAACAGTAAGCATTGGTAACACAACTTCCAAAGTTACAGTAAAATCAAAAGGACCCTGACTCGGACAATACACAATCCAACATGTTCAACAGAAGATAATCAGTTATATTGTTTGTACACATGGCACTTTACATATATATCTGTTTGTTTAAGGTGTCCAGGTGATGCAGACAGGCTGGACCAGAGAGTGAGAGACAGAACTGGACTCCTCACAGCAGTGAACTTCAGCACAGGTACAAAGACTCTTTTTTTCATACTGTACAAAAAATCAAGAAAGATATTGGTTTAAATGAATGAAGTATTGACTTGAATACACTGATATACATTCCATTAAACAATACTAAATACTAGATCACCTACACATCAGTTAAGTTGAGGGTTTTTTCCATGCTAAAAGTTACATTTAGATGTTAACAAGCACTATGACTTTGTCAGCTTTCTAATTGAATGTATTGAAGGCAAAGATATTTAACACATAGTGAGAACTGCTACTATTTATCTTTCAATATTGTCTGTAAAAAACGTGGTAAAAGTTATTCTTTCAGTGAGACAACAGAGCAAGCTTCTACAGTTGCACTACGTTTTGATAACATATATTTCAATGTTGATGAACTTCATACTGTCAATTCATAATCTGATTGTCTTTGTAGCTCACTGTTGAAATAAAAAAAAACATTACAATTACAAAATAATGATATCTACAGCCCCTAAGCACACAAACACACCGCTTTCATAAATAACACACTTGCTCTGCAATAATATGTGTTATGTTTCCTGTCATTTTTGTTAGGAAAGGACATGCCTGAAAGACACGACATTTTCTCCTTCTCTGAGGGTCAAGAGGAACATTAAAAGCTGATGTTATGAGATTTTAAGACCAGTACACTAAGAAACTACTTTTATTGTAAACACAGTCAGTTGATCGCATGCACCTATTTCCACATCTACACTCCATCAGCTGATTATTTCTATTTGCCTCACTTTATGAGCTTCACATCACTTGTGCCTTGTACCGCAGAGTTTGCATCGTCACAAATAAATGGGACCAATCTTCAGTCAGATGTGAATGTGTAATCTAACATTTTCAGTAAGAATAATGGACAAAAGGAGTGCAAATACAAATACAATTTATTGAAATGTGAACCAAAACTTAATCAAACATGTTTTAAATAAAAAGCACATATGGACAGAAGGTGTAACCTATTAAATGTATAAGTAAACATATTTAGTTAAATAACGTGACAGACTAGGCCTGTGCAGTTGGTATCAGCTTTGCCCAGCATGGGCTCCTCCATCAGGCCTGGTCCTCCTCGCAGAGGAAAGACCCTCAGTCCTCTCCAAACCAACAGACAGGACGTCCATCACACGGTGGTTTCTCCCTGAAGTCTCTGCAGCTCTCTGGACACCATGCTGTCTCAATCCGTCCACACTGAATATGAGAGGGGGAAAATGAAAATAATAAATGCTTTAGACAATAAGAAATATAAAGTTGACTGTTGAGTTGCTCAGTTTTTTTAGATTGTCAATACTATTACTGTATAACTAATATCTCAGGTTAAGAGGCACATTCAAATAAAGATTGGTCTTTAAAATACATGTTGTCTTTTGAATTGTTTGTCTAAAGTCAAGGATCTAGAACTGGTACTTAGTTTTAATGATACAGTCTGGTTATTATGCTGTTTGGAGGAGGCCTCACAGGTAAGAGCACTAACTACCATCACATGTACCTTAGCTTGACTTAAATGTATTAATAATAATAATAATAATATATAATGGGAAAAAAGGCAGACAGGTTAAGGGGGTGGGGGGGGGGAAGTAGCGGAAAAATAAACCTATTAAACTAACTATACAGTGGCGAAAGCCTTGGTAAAAAGGTGCTTTTTGAGGGCTTTTTTGAAAATGACCAGGGTTGGGGCGCTGCGGATTTCGGGGGGGGGGGGGGGGGGGGGGGGGAGTTCCAGAGGGTGGGGGATGCCACACTGAAGGCTCTGTCACCAAAAGTCTGCAACCTGGTGCGGGGGGTGGAGAGGAGATCCTGTCCAGATGATCTTAGCTTCCGGGATGGAGTGTGGTAGCGGAGAAGGTCAGACAGGTATTGGGGGGCGAGGGCATGGAGGGATTTGTAAATCAGAAGAAGGAGTTTATAGGTGATACGGTGCTTGACTGGGAGCCAGTGGAGGTGGATCAGGGTGGGGGTGATGTGCTGCCAGGGCTTGGTGTGAGTGAGCACCCTGGCAGCCGAGTTCTGCACATACTGGAGCCTGTCCAGGGCTTTACTGGGAACCCCGAACAGGACTCCGTTGCAGTAATCCAACCGGGAGGAGACGAATGCATGAATGAGGGCCACGGAATCGGAGAGTGATGGTCGTAGACGGGAGATGTTCCTGAGGTGATAGAAGGCAGACTTAGTGGCGGATTTGATGTGTGACTGAAATGAGAGAGTGGAGTCAAGGATGACACCCAGGTTACGGACTTCGGGAGACGGGGAGATGGAACAGCCGTCAATGTGGAGGAGGAGATCCCCAATCTTCCGGAGCAGTGCTTTGGGGGCCACAACCATGAGCTCAGTCTTCTTACTGTTGAGTTTGAGTAGATTTGCTGTCATCCAGGTTTTTATGGCATGGAGACAGTTGACCAAAGACTGTGGAGGGAGCTGGGCGGATGGTGAGGTGCTGAGATAGAGCTGAGTGTCGTCAGCATAGCAGTGGAAATTGAGACCGAATTGACGTATGATTTGGCCAAGGGGGAGCATGTAAATTGTGAAAAGTAGGGGACCAAGCACGGAGCCTTGGGGGACACCATGGTTGACTGGGGCCGAGGGGGAGGATGAGCCGCTGATGCTAACAAACTGAGACCTGGTTGATAGATAGGACTGAAACCATGACAGAGCTGTGCCAGTGATGCCAAGGTTGTCAGAGAGGCATTTCAGGAGGACTGTATGAGAAACAGTGTCAAAAGCAGCAGAGAGGTCGAGGAGGATAAGAATACTGATTTGTCCGGAGTCAGCAGCGAGAAGGAGGTCATTAGTGATCTTGAGGAGGGCGGTCTCTGTGCTGTGATGTGCTCTGTAGGCTGACTGTAGGGGTTTGTAGAGCTCATGGTTGGACAGATGTTGATGAAGCTGGGCGGCGACTGCTCTTTCCAAGGTTTTGCTAAGGAAAGGAAGGTTGGAGATCGGTCGGTAGTTGTTCAGCTCCTCAGGGTCCAAACCAGGCTTCTTGAGGATGGGAGTGATGGAGGCGGTTTTGAAGCAGGAGGGAACTATTCCAGATGACAGAGAGGAGTTGATGATGTCTGTTATGATGGGGCAGAGGGTGGGAAGGCAGGCCTTGACCAGCACCGTGGGCATGGCGTCAAGGGAGCAGGTGGAGGCCTTAGCATTGGTCACCAGCTTCGAGACCAGTGGAACATCCACTGGGGAGAAGGAGGAGAGAGAGCATTGGGGATTGAGGGGTTGAGCTGGGAGTGTGCATTTCTGTGTCAGGGGCCAGTGCAGAGAGGGGGAGGGGGCGGGCACCAGGAGTTGTTGATGAATGGAGATCACCTTAGCCTGAAAAGAGTTGAGGAATTTGGAGCAGAGGTCAGGAGCTTCAGCAGTGTGCGTGGCAGGGAGGGGGCGGAGCAGTCGGTTGATGGTGGAGAACAAGGATCTGGGGTGATTTTGTTGTGAGGTGATGAGGGAGGAGTAGTAGGCGGTCTTGGTCTTGGAGAGAGCCTCCTTGTAGGACCTTACATGGTCCACCAGGGCCATACGGTGGACGGTGAGGCCAGTTCGTCTGGAAAGCCGCTCCAACCGACGACCAGTTTGCTTCATTGTCCGAAGATCAGAGGTGAACCATGGTGCCGGGCGGAGAAAATACACCGTCCGGCTTCTGAGGGGAGCCAGAGAGTCCAGGCTGAAAGAGAGGGCAGTGTTGTAGCGGGCCACCAACACGTCCGGCGAGGTGTCGGAGAGAGCCGGGGCCATGTAGGTTATGAGGAGGTCTGATAGGGCTGATGCACTCACTGATTTGGTGTCTCTGAAGGTGATTGTGCGCCTGGGGCGCTGCTTGGGCAGGGGGATGGGGATGGTGAAGATGATGGCATGGTGGTCTGATACTGCCAGGTCTAGGCACTGCAGATGAGAGGGGGGGGCACCAGTGGAGCAGACTAGATCCAGCGTGTGACCTTTGGAGTGGGTGGGGCCCTGGACATGCTGTGTTATGTTGAGGCAGTCCAGAAGTGACAGAAATTCTGCGGCAAAACTACAGCTGGTGGAGTCGACGTGGATGTTAAAATCTCCCAGCAGATAGGTGGAAGGTGATTTAGAGCAGAGAGAGGACAGAAGCTCACTCAGCTCGGACATGAAGGTGGTGGAAGCTTTGGGCGGGCGGTAAATCAGGGCAACCTGGAGTAGAGGTGATCCGGAGAGCGAGAATGTAATACACTCAAATGATGTGATATTGGGAGAGGGAATCTCCCTGACCCGGATACCTGCTCGGTGGATAACAGCCAGCCCGCCGCTGCGGCCCGTGGAGCGAGGTTTATGGAGGTAAACATAGCCTGGGGGAGTAGCTTGGTTGAGAGAGAAGAAATCCTGCTGGTTCTGCCATGTCTCCGTTAAACATAAGAAATCAAGTTTCTTATCAATGATGAAGTCATGGATGAGTAATGCTTTATTATTGAGGGAGCGGGTATTGAGCAGCATGAAGGTGGCTGCAGAGGAGACAGGAGGACTGCTACCATCAGAGCAGGCCAGGGGCTTCAAACAGCTGGTGCGCACGTGACGTGTGTTTCGATGACGTCGACAAGCAACACGGAAGTGCAGAGCCGATTGTACCACAGGAATACTAGAATTTGTGTGAATAAATGTGTAGCGGGATGATCTGTGTATGTAGCGGGGGCGCTGCAAGAGTCCTGATGATCTGATGGCATCCAGGCAGACTGGTGCAGCAGAGCTGAAAAAACTCCGAAGTTGGAGAAGTTGGAGAGCGGAGTATTGAAGCACCATATCCACAGCAGCTAACCAGCTAGCAGCTAACCGGCGAGCTACCGAGCCTCGGGCAACAGCACTCCGCGGTGCAATGATCGGAGCTAACTCACGGACAGTTCGGCCCTCGAGGCAACAGTCAATCCGGTTTAGGGATAATCCAGGTGGCGAGAGAGGTGGAGGTCCGAGACAAAAACCCAGGGGAAAACGGGATTCGGCGGCTGTCGATGCTAACAGCTGACAGGTAGCTAGCCCCAGACAGCTGATCCACAGAAATGGTGAGTAGCCGGATGAAAAACTGAACAACGCGATCATCACACAGTTATGACAGAACAGTAGGCTATATATGATCCAGCAGTCAAAACGAAACGAACTATTAAACGTATAGTTAAGTGATATCAAAATATAAATAACTAATGTCATGCAAACATATTAATATTTGCTTGATTCCAGTGTTGAATTTAGCACAATTGCATACAAACGTTAAGGGGTCTGAAGTATTATGCTAAAAACTCAATAACTTAGATTATTATTTATAGTTTTGCTGAATAGTTTCATGTCCGCTTACCTTAGAAACGTAAAATGCGACGGCAGTGTGCAGATGGAGAGCATGTTAGCTTAGCTTGGTAGCTTCAGCTAGCTCTGGAACTTCCAGCTCGGTGGCAGCAGGTCCCGCCTCGGCTCCGCCTCTTTGCCCTTATAGAGAGGCGAAGTCCCTCCCCTTCCGAAAGCCTCCATGGGACCCCGGAAGCGGAAAATTATACATTGAAGTCAATGGAGAGAGAAAGGTTATCTTTTGATCCCGTTGGAATTGTGCCACGAATGACACATATGATGTTTGTCAATTTAAAAGAACATTTTGCAAGTCAAACAAATAAAAATGTGTCGTAAAACTGTGAAGTTACACATTTTTTCGTGTGAAACCGCTCAGTGAACTACAGGTCTCTCGTCTCGCACAATACGCGTCACCAACATAAAGATGGCCGTCACGTTAGCACATTTCACCACATTCTTTCAGAATGAGAATAAAAGTATTTTACGAGGTGAAAATCACTACAAGTCTGGGCACGTTGAGAGCTGTACCTATATGAAAGGGGAGTTAGTCGGTTCTGTAAGAGCCAGCATGCGGGACCGGCTTTACAAGGTTTCGGTGAGTAATATGAGTGCAATGTGTAACGTTAATGTCAGCTAGCTAACATTAGCTAACAAGGTACACTAACGTGTTTTGTTTTAGCAACTAGTTTTCTCCTTAAGAACTTCGTGGTCTCTGTGTATGCTGTGGATAACATTAGTGTTCACAAGAACAAGGTACACGCCCGTGTTTTGTTTTAGTTGCTCTTCAGATTGAAGCGGACAGTTTTATATCGACTATACTGTATGTGTGATCTCCTTTGTGTCATTTGAGTTTATTTGCTGTGTGTAGATTCAAGGATTTTGGTTATCTTGTCAATTTGTTTGGTTATCTAGGCACAGCTTTGTGTGACTCCCTCTGGTACACTGGTATGTGTGTTCCTAATGTAGAGAGCATTGATTAATTAATAAACTACATACTGAGTCTAGATCCTGATCAAATCCTTTTTTTTTGTTGATCAAATGTTTTTCAAAATGTATTCATACACATTTAAAAAAATTAGGGCTGTCAGTCGATTACAAATATTTAATCGCGATTAATCGCATGATTGTCCATAGTTAATCTCGATTAATCGGAAATTAATCGCACATTTTGTATCTGTTCTAAATGTACCTTAGAGGAATATTTGTCACGTTTTTAATATTCTTATCAACATATGAGTGGACAAATATGCTTTATGCAAATGTTTATTATCATTTGAACAATGACAAATATTCTCATGAATATTAAACACAACAACCTCATAGGTAATACAGAAAAATCAAACAATAACAACAATCAGACAAATATATGGAAAAAGAAACCCTCCCACCCCCAGATCCTGACCATCATTGTATTGCTCATTCAATCTATTATAGCATGCTAACAAATGGTACTTACTTTATTTTTACAGATCTGCATGGGAGACGATGGCGCGATGCAGAGCGGCCATCTGAGCCCATACTGTATGTGTGATGGGGTGTTATGCAGAGGGGAGGAAAACAGGACACAGCAGATTGGGATTGTGGTGGAGATGCTGAGCAGTTATTTAATTGTTGCATGTAATTATTATTATACTGCGTGCTTCTTAGTTATTCCATCTTTTGCTGTAACATGGATCTGTATGTAACTCTATATTTACTTGTTATCTACCACACTTCCTTCTACATCATACACCATCATTATACATGATGGTGCATATAGGATATATATATATGTTTGTATACATATCTGTAAATTGTATAATTTTATTTAAACGTCTTTTTGATCTCTCTCTCTATAAACACAAACTGAGTAAGATTGACAATAAAGTTGAATTTGAAAAATATATATATTCTTTATGAAAATAGTTGACTGTTGTCAAATGAATCCAAATGAAACGTTGGACTGAACTACAACTACGCCTTTAAATCTCTACGGACTGTTTTTCAGTGGGATGGCAAGCTCCTATCTTTAAACATTTATTAGTTTTTTCTAAGAACAGATTTGATTTTCACTTTGCCGACCATGTAAGGTCATTATTAAAAAGGTACAATCAATTTGTTTAGGGTTGACTAAAATAATGAAAAACATTCATTTGGATAATTTACTGACAGAATAAGAAACTCAATGATGCTCTACTCACCTGTTCCCTTTTTATAAAGTGAAACAGTTGAAACGATAGATTTTAGTAAACTTAAAAACAACCTTCTCCAAAAGCTATCAAGGAATATACCGAATACTTGTTTTAGAACTTTATTACATATTTGTATATTAATAGTTTGAATGATCCATAATTGACAGAAGCTTGTGTTTACACTGACCTGTTACTCATATATTAATGTCTTTGTAACTTCGGTAAACCACTACCTCACTAAACTAAGTGATACATGAAACAGTTTAATCATTATAATAATGTAGGATTGCAACTCTTTGAAAATGTAGGTGGCTCTTAAAAGAGCCGTTGTGTTTGGGTGTGCTGGTCTCAGGTCAGTCTAAGCCCTCTCTCCGCGGATGAACAGAGAATGGTGATGGATGGAGCTGGGAAGAGAGAAGAATAAAGAAAACAGATCAACTTTATTATCGGATATTAAAAATTCAATTTCAAAACAAGTTGCCGCTCCTACAGTTTTCTAGTATGTAAAGATGATTTCACATGACTTACCATCCTTCTGTCTCCGTGAGGAGGGTGGGTCTTATGTTCTCAAGGAGAATCACCCATACTGGCACCAGGTCCAAGGGCAGCTGCATATCACAGACCGGAGTCTCTGCTATTTTGTTGTGTGGACCACGAAGGAGGCGATCATCATCCCCATCCCCAAAGACCCTGCATGGCATGGAAATCTCCTCCTGGAGAACTTCTACACTCAGTATATGCTCCCTGTGTTGGCCAGTAGAGAGGACATATAAACACACACACACACACACACACACACACACACACACATGATATTTAACTAATAAACAATAAATCCAATGTTGTTGGAAAAGTAATAATGCTGCATGTGTACGTTTTTGTTCAAATATAGCAAGTGTTATCGTGTTATGTGTTCCTGATATCGTGCAGCCCTAATATTAAGGCCTTATTGTCACATGCACAATGACTACAGTGCAGTTTTGGGCAATGAACATGTTAAGTCTCAGGCCCCTCTAAAATAAAGGATATTTAAGACATATAAATAAATAATTACTTTTACTGAACTACTACATAACTGTATTACATGGTTATATAAATAGTTTATATGACAAGGCTAAGTAAAGTAATGCTAACTAACGTGCTCGCTACTCGTCGCTACTAGCTAGGTAGCTAACTTGACTATGAACATGCACAACATGTATATTACCTATGATATTACCTGATATGTCTGATCCAGCGACTCCTGGTCCTTTCATCAGACGGGAATCGATAGAAGGAGCAAGTGGTATGATCACTTTATTTTTAGCGATCTATAATTTATTGGAGGGAATAAATCAGTTATGAGATCTTCTTCTTCTTCGCTTTAATTACGAGTCTTATTATAAATCACCGAGCATGCCTGTGACATCACTTACGTGACCCAGAATGGGATTTGGGATTTGTAGTCTTTGTAGTAGCGTATTTTTCATAGTCTTATATTTCAGCAGTTTTACGACAAAATGTGACTTTTTTGACATGGAAATGATTGTTTAAGATTGACAAACATCATATGTGTAGTTCGTGGCACAATTCAAACGGGATCAAAAGATACGTGTTCTCTCTCCATTGAATTCAATGTAAATTTTTCGCTTCCGGGGTCCCATGGTCCGGAAGTAGATGGGCGTGACTTCGCCTCTCCATTTGGAGCAGGCTGGAACAGGCGGGAGTTGAACTCTGACGTCACTGTCGAGCCGTTAGTGGCCGACTCCGCCTACTAAGGGCTTCTCGGCAACTCTGCAGAATCCTATGGGTGACGTCACGGACCCTACGTCCATTTATATATACAGTCTATGGTTTAACTCCACACTCTCACGGCCCGTCCACACAGCGGCATGCGTTGAAGCTTCCAACGCTTCTGCCCATTCACTTTGAATGGGGTGACGTCACTTTTAGCCAAATTGCATTTTGGGAAGCGACGTGGAGCGTTGCTGGCGTTGCTGGCTTCAAAAGTTGAGCAATGTTCAACTTTTGACGCCTCGATGGAGGCGTCAGCCAATGAAATCCCGTTTATGCAAATCTGCCAGTACAAGCGCTAGCCAATCAAACCGCGTGTATGCTGGGAGAGACTACGCAGGTCATTTCCTCATATTCCAAAAAATTGAGGGAAAATTCATTATAGCGGTAGTGAATCACCCGGTGCTGTATGATCAGTCTCTGTTCATCTACCGGGATACAAACCGGAGGAGCGAGGCATGGAGGGAGGTGGCAGAGACAGTGGGTGGAACTGGTAGGTTTTCGCCTGTTTGGGGATTTGATATCCAGTTTACTTCGTTTTAACATTGCTATTGCTTTGTATGTCGGGGGCGGGAGATTTATATGATTGGTTGTTGGTCGCGTTACTCGCAAAAAATCCCCAAGCTTCAGATACGCCCACCTCCAAGCGTCAACGCACGCCGCTGTGTGGACGGGCCGTAAGCAAACGCTGTTAATAAGCCATGTTGAGATTGCAAACATTTTTCGGAGAACACACATACATAGAAAACAAGTCAGTTTTATCTTAGCTATAGCCATAATGGACTGCAAAAAACGTAAAGGAGGGGCGGAGAAGGCCAGATTAAAACGAAAACGAAACTTGACAAGCAGTGCACTACATTGTGCTAAACTTACAGATATGTTTTCACCAGCTATCAAGCTAACATTGGATAACGTTAACGTACGTGAGGAGGAAGACCAGACAGAGAGGGAGGTTGTGACAGATAAGGACTGTGAAAGGGATGTAACAGATAGGGTTGCCAACTTCCAGAAATGGATAAACGGGACACTGGCGGATTTTACTGCTTTATTGTTATTGCACAGATTACAGGTACTGAGACAACGAAATGCAGTTTAGCTTCTAACGGTGCAACAAGCAGTAAAGTGAAAAGTAATGTACACAATCTACAGAATAAAATATAGAATGAATTGAATGATGAATAAACAGTGAGCTTGGGTATGAATACACTAGCAGCCTGTGAGCAGTATTAACAGTGTGTATGAATATGCTAAGATATATAAAGTATGAAAACGGTAAGCAGTGCAAGTATAGTATAAAATATATGGATATTAATTTCATGATAAACATTGTGGAACAATGATGAAAAATGTGAATGGAAGTGGCGACGTAAAACTGACACAAAACAACAACAAACACAAATCTTTTGAGAAGCCCCCACCCCCCATGTTGCCTGTGCTGTATGCTGCAAACTCTTTGTTTAAAACTAATTGGCCATCGGAATGTGTGGAGTAAGTCTCCAAAGGGGGAAGGTCACATTCCACAGCTCTCCCCCCCCCTCCTGTGATCTCCCAACCCCCAGTCTGTAGGTTTGTGTTCGCATATTTCAGTGTTAATTTTGGCAGCTGTTTTTGATTTAGTCTTTAGACAAAAATGGTTATTAGTTTTAGTCACATTTTAGTCATTCCTATCCTTCATAGTTTTAGTCTAGTTTTAGTCGAAGAAAACTCAAAACGTGTTAGTCTAGTTTTAGTCGACAAAAACTCAAAACGTTTTAGTCAACTTTTAGTCGATGAAAAATTACATTTTAGTCAACTTTTAGTCAAAATGTGTCTCGATACTCTCTGAACGCTCCGTCCCCGGCAGATCTCTGTGTCCGCTGCAGCATGTCTGTTAGGCCCCGCACACAGAGAGACACAGGGAGATCGCTCTTCTGGAGTGAAGAGAGCGGAAATAATGATATTGCAAGTTAGAAACGTAAGATGCATTTTGACAGACAAGATGGACACTTGGGAAAAAGTCCGATAGTCCACCATTAACACCTTAGTCCCGTCTCGTCTCGTCAACGAAAACTAAATATACATTTCGTCATAGTTTTCGTTATCAAGAATCTATTTTTAGCTCGTCATCGTCTCGTCTTAGTCATGTAAAAAAGGTTGTTGACGAACATTTTTCATCATAGTTTTCATTGACGAAATTAACACTGGCATATTTAAACTGTCGCACTTTCTGTTGTTTCTATCGCGCATTGCCGGTATGAAAGGGTCTGTGCCGGAAATATCAAACATTTAATAAAAGTGAAAAACAATGAACAAGACGTATTCATCATAATTAATTATATTTATTCCGTTTGGATGTAGGATTTTTGACTTTGTTTAGAGCAGTGATCTTCTCTGCAGCAGAGAGCTAAGCGCTGTCAGACCGGACCTAACCCTGAAAAGTATTATCATCTGAAATTAATCATTATGTTATTAATATTAAATACATATAAGTATTTTTACAACTTGTATTTAGAAATACTCTGTTGTAATTATTGATGCATACATGTGTTCATCCATTCAATCATCTGCTATAATGGGGTTAATGTATGATATTACTTAATAATTAGGGCCGGGACTTTAACGCGTTAATTAAGATTAATTAATTACACAAAAATTAACGCGTTAAAAAAATTAACGCATTTTAATCGCACTTATTTTTGCACCGCGGAACGTTTCTCACTGGATGAGTTTCAGGCGTACCGATTATACTGGAGCACCAACTAACGTTCATGACTTCAGACAACAACAAACTACAGTGAACAACAGTGGGAAATGTTGTTTTAAAAAACGGACGGATGGAAGCGTCGATAAGAGCACGGTTGTGTGCAAATTATGCAAAAAGGAATTTGCATATCACCGCAGCACATCAAGCCTCAAGTATCACCTCAATGCAAAATATATAGCAGCTAGCGTGGAAGCTAGCGTGGACGTTAGCCTCTTTTATCGCGTTCACACCAAAAAGAGCCGGTACTAAAATTAGTTCATGAGAACCTTTTTACCCCCACGAAAGTCCCTGCTAGAGAGCAGGGAGCTGCTAGAGAGCAGGGACTTTCGTACGGCTCTCTTGTGAGAAAAGAGCTATATTTCTGATTGGCTGGGCGGATTGCAAACCACGCCCCGTAAAACTCCCAAAAAGTTTTGTGAAGCCGCCATTTTATTATCCTCGCATTAGCATTATTAGCATTAGCCCAGCGCAGAAACGCAGAGAGACTAACTTATGGCAACACAAAATAAAACATGGGAGCGGTGGGAGATGAGGAGGTGTCGGCGTTCTGGCGATTTACTCGGAAGGCTTCAGTAGAAGCTGCTGGGACTCCCAGCAGCTTCTACTGAAGCCAGTCCCCAACTCCGGGGACTTCCGGCCGGGGACTTTGGGCGGCAGTATACGCCGTGAAGTGGTTTGCGGCCTGCCAGTAAACCCAAAGCAGAAGAAGAAGAAGTGACGTCAGCGGCTTCATTTGCCTAATCCACCCCCAGGTTCAAAGAGTTCTCATGAACTAAATTCTCATGAACCTTTGTGGGAAAAGTACTGCGGTGTGAATGCGCCTAATGGTATACTAAAATCCATGTGAAAAAAAATTGCTTCTCACTGTTCTTAGGTCAAATATGTATATGCGATTAAAAATGCGATTAATTTCGATTAATTAATTACAAAGCCTCTAATTAATTAGATTAATTTTTTTAATCGAGTCCCGGCACTAATTATAATGTATTGTATTATTATTAATAATACAATACATTATAATATATGATATGATAATTATATTTTTGTTTTATTCATTTTTTATTACATCGTTTCTCATTATTATTATTTTTATTTGTATCGCTCATCTTATTTTTGATTTTATTAATCTGTGTGAATCTGTGCTGTCCTGTTTTTCACTCTCACCCTGTTGCTGTTTGAACTACTGAATTTCCCCACGGGGATTAATAAAGGTCCATCTTATCTTATCATAATATAAGTTGATTTACTTCAATCTACTGTACTGTGTAAAAACACCCCAACAATATTACAAAAAATATACTGCATAAAGCAAACTATATACTTTATTTGATCTAATATTGATGTTTTTTCATTATAGTAGCTTGTGAAAACCATAACAAATAAGTGATTAAATGCTACAGTATTCAGCAAACACAACTGCAGAGCTGCAAACATTGCAAACAGACTAAGTTCTACAACACCCAGTTGTCTTTGTGTATTTGTGAATGAAGCGCCATCTCATGGTTAAATCCTGTAATTGAACAAATGGGAAAATTTGGCAACGCCCTCTAGCAATTTGGCAACACCCCCAGCCACTGGGATTCCGCTGGGCTTTTGACTGGGACACACCCATGTGAGTCCTATCTGGAGTGCTACATCTGTACATCACATTGTACATCAGCATGTTCAAATCGGATAGGTGGGCACTAGGGACATCTGGGCACCTCGATGTACAATTGGCTATTTTGTCCAAAATGGTACAAAATAAAATATTTGAAAAATGGTATTAAGTAATGCAAAGTATACATGATGTGAACATGCACGGTACATCATTGCTAGACTTAATGTTATCCTTCAACCAACCATTTTCCCAGCATTTTCCCATCAATCAGCTGACTGACTCTCTCTCTCTCACACACACACACACACACACACACACACATACACACACACACACACACACACACGTGCGAGCATTGTGCCTGCCCTGTCAACTGAGCGGTCCTAGCGCCCTTCGCATACAGCACACAAACACACAGGCATGCAGCCAGACACACTGCATTGCGCGCAAACAGAAAAATATTTGTTATGTTTCCCTTTACACGGGAGTCCGGGACAAACAAAGTCCTGTACGGGACACGCCCCTTTTGGCTCAAATACGGGGCGTCCAGGCTAATACGGGACGGTTGGCAACCCTAGTAACAGACCAAGCAACGAAGGGTGAATATGGGACCGATATGGATGATGATGGCGGGACCACTGACAAAGGGACAGATATGGAAATGTTCAACTTGGATTTGAGAGGAGGCACTAACTGGAGCTATTTCAGGGTCATAAGTTTTGATCATTCAAAAAAATACAATTTATTTGAAAGTTCAAGTTTTTATCCTGAACTTTGACAAATACAATGATGTATTCAAAATAAAAACAAGTATTTGAAATCATTTTTCAGGTTGAATATTATTTTGATTCAGTTCAGCAATTTTTTGGAATAAAATATTTATTTTCAGATTTCACTTTTATTCACCTTGAGATCGTTTTTCACTTTCAGACTTTTGGCCCTGATGTTGCTTGGGGGGCGGGGCTTAGCAAAGAGTAGTTTGGCTTCCTGAGTGACAGGCCTCCCTGTCATGTTGCTTTCATGGATGTTAGGTAGCGCGAGAAATATAACTCAATACTTTCTATACACAATACTCCCGTGATTGGTGGTAAACAAAACTGATACCAGCGTCAAAGTTCCGAGCTGTTGAGCATCGTAGTTGGCAAATATCGCGGTATAAGAGCAATAAACTGTGCTAGAATCTGAAAATGAAAAATCTGCAACTGAAAAAAATAAGGATTCAAATATCAAAATATGTATAAAAGTGAAATCTGAAAATAAATATTTTATTCAAAAAAATTGCTGAACTGAATCAAAATAATATTCAACCTGAAAAATGATTTCAAATACTTATTTGTATTTTGAATACATCATTGTATTTTTCAAAGTTCAGGATAAAAACTTGAACTTTCAAATAAATTGTATTTTTGTAATGATCAAAACGTATGACCCTGAAATAGCTCCATAGCACTAACGTTACGTCTCGGGATGGATTGCTTAGCCTGCAGCAGTCCGAACTGGAAAACGTTGATTCGCAACCAGGCCCATTAAACGGACAGTGCAGTCAAAGCTTACTGTTTCAAAAGCCTGGTAAAGGTAAGCTGGATTTTTTCTACAACCACCATCCATTACAGATATCCACTGACATGGTCGTTAACAAGGCTTTTCAGAGGAAAAATGGGACTACTCGGTGTGGGCCAATGGAACTCATAATTTCTCGGTAAAACTAAGTGTCCCAATTAGTGTTGCCGATACTTGAAAGGTACCGCGATACCCTGCCGTTAAAAACGGTACGATTCCTCCGTTTCATTAGTATCGGTACTTTAAGAATGACGGGGAAAAGTACTCCGGTGAGAAAGCGCTGTTTTAATAAGAGCCTTGTGTGTTCAGCGCTCTGCTTCCACTCCCTGCACTGCACCCGTGCCTGCAGTCCCACCCCTCTCAAGCACGTTCTAAGTCCCTCCCCTCTCTCCTGCACGAGGCCATGCGCTAGCTGCCAGAGCATGTGAGAAAACGAGAAGCATGGCTGCAAGTGGGAGTGCAACTGCCGCTGCGCCTGGTATGGAAGCAAACAAGAGACAGAAGTATTTGAATTTTATCAGACACCGAATTTATAGCATTGAAAATAATTACTTTGAATTTACCTATGTGAAATAAAAATGTAAAAATTGAAGTTAAAAAAATTGAATGTTCAAATTCAGATCCCAAAAATTCAAGTGAAAACAATTCGACGTCAAATATTTCGGTGTTTAAAATTCGATGTCAAAAAATTCAGTGTATAAAATTCGACGTCAAAAATTGCGATGCAGCATCATCCGGGCTACTCAGACAGGATAAGCATTCGAGCCCGAATGCAATCAAACCGACTTCTGGCCTATCAGAGCCAAGCGGCGAACCCCGGGACAGTGCGGTGAAGCCCAATGCTGCAAACTGTAGGCGATGGATGCAGATGGGAGCAATTCCCGTAGACCCTATGTTAAAATGTCCAACTTAACATCAGAAAATGAACATCTTTCTAGCCTGGATCCACAAAAACATATTCTGTATATAGTTAGATTCCCCCTTCATGACAACGGGACTGCTGCTCCTAGCTCCTCTGTCTCACTGCTAGCTCCGTTAGCGCCGTTAGCTCCATTGGCTCCGTGATGCTACAGCGGCTCAGCTCATGCGGAGAACACTACTTGAACTCGGTCGTGTTTGTTGTGTTGGTTCCTGGTGGACTATTCGTCATGCAAATATAGGATTTATCTGCGGTTGAAACAGACCGTCCATGAATGCAGTTTCTTCGGTAAGTCAACCCTGCATACTTTATGTTATGTTACTGGTGTTTTTATTAAGCTAACGTTAATGAATGTTTAGAGTTGGGTTAGCATTTGAGCAATCGTAGCTCCATCTGTGCTAACGATGCTATGCGTAGCATCCAAGAGTGTAAAACATTAAGTGGGATGCTATTGTATACCAAAAGGCTTCTGTGCGAGGTTGCTAAAATAAGGTCATCCTTGTACAGTACGTTAGATAGTTAGTTTGCTAGTTAGGTTACTGTATGCATTGTTAAGGTTCGTTTAAATTCCCTATGCTCTACTATAGCATAAAATAGACTAGCTAATGTCAACGTATTGTTGAAGAGAGGCTTAGTGTATATTAAATCAACCTCACAATGAAATGTGTGTATCTTTAAAATATGAACGTCACATTTCAAGATGGTCCAGAAATAACGCTCCCTTGGATATTGTAATATGGTTTGTTGAACTGGAGTTATTTATTGCAGCTAACCGCCTATCCGACGAACGACCCAAACATTGTTGTTTTTAATATTATTACTAGGGCTGTCAGTCGATTAAAATATGTAATCGCGATTAATCGCATGATTGTCCATAGTTAATCGCGATTAATTGCAAATTAATCGCACATTTTTTATCTGTTCTAAATGTACCTTAGAGGAATATTTTTCAAGTTTTTAATACTCTTATCAACATATGAGTGGACAAATATGCTTTATGCAAATGTTTATTATCATTTGAACAATGACAAATATTCTCATGAATATTAAACACAACAACCTCTGAACATTACAAATATTCGCCTCAATTCAACCTGGAACCTCTCATACAATACAAATGGTGTGTGTGTGTGTGTGTGTGTGTGTGTGTGTGTGTGTGTGTGTGTGTGTGTGTGTGTGTGTGTGTGTGTGTGTGTGTGTGTGTGTGTGTGTGTGTGTGTGTGTGTGTGTGTGTGTGTGTGTGTGTGTGTGATCGTTGGAGCTATGTGCAACTCAAGGCATATGCTCGAACGGGAGCTGCCTGGACGCTGCAATCATGTTGCGCACTATCCGTGCTGAGTGTGCTGACTTTTCGTACAATGTCCCACTGTCTGGCTTCCTGCATAAAGTCAAGTGCTCAGCGCAGTTGTGGCGAAATGTCGCTCCTCTGTTTTCATTTAAACAGCTCCATATCCGTTAGCGCAGCTAGCTAGCACCAGATGCTAACAACAACAATGCACGTAAGGTCTCTCGCTCGCTCGGGCCACACATACACACACCCTCCCGGTCCTCCCAACAGCCAGTCGGTGCCTGCCGGTGAGCGTGGAAGTGTGGTCTGCCACAAGCGGGCGGCAGGAGCGGGGCTGTCAGCATCAGCTTGTAGATGGTATTTTAAACTCGATGCGCTGAAACTACGGGGCGGCCGAGGAAAAAAAATACACATGCGTTAATCGCGTTAAAATAATTAGTGGCGTTAATTTTTTTTTGCGTTAACGCGTTATTAACGCGTTAACTTGACAGCCCTAATTATTACCAATGCCTCTTTTAATTGTATTATCATGACTAGTGGTGCACGATAATTATCGGCCCGATAATTATCGGCCCGATATTAGGAATTATGACGTCATCCCGATAAACCCGACACCAGTATTAATAGCCCCGATAATATACAATATATTTGTTGGGTAAAAAAAAAGAAAAATATACTGCGGTGTGGGTGGATTGGGATGAGGGGCGCTTGTTTTTCACTCGGCTCCTCCCGTTTTGCCAGTACTGTGGTATTAGTGGTTTAGGAAGAGGGGAGTTCTTCACAAATCCAGCGCTCCCTAACTCATGCTTGGCTGTGACGTAAATGGTGGTCGGCCGTGAAGCCAGGACAGTAAACAAACATGTCGCCGGTAGTATGGGACTATTTCAAAGTTTCAGAGTTAGATAGTTCGCTTGCTATTTGTATTAACAAATGCAATGCAGAAGTTCCACGAGGAGAGAAAAAGGCAACGAGCTATAATACTTCCAACCTGATTAGTCACCTGAAACATCGCCATCGCTACTGCTGCTAAACTAGCGGTGAATCCAAAGCCAGCTGCAAAGGCACCGGGGCTTTTACCTATCGACGAGGCTTTTGAAAAAGGCACTTTATTTGGGAAAATAAATATGGTCACTTTGAAGAGTCAAAACTGTTCTTGGCTTTGTTTTGTTCATAGTAGTAATGCTCATGTCATTTGCTCACTACTAGTCTTTTTTTTACCACCAGGTGTGCAAAAACTACAGGTACATTTAATATATATATATATAATATTATTATCGGTTATCGGTATCGGTATCGGTCTTGAGAAGCAGGAAGTTATCGGTATCGGTTTCAAAAAACCAATATCGTGCATCCCTAATCATGACACTTGAGAAACAGCCTTATCGTGGCTGTAGAACGGAACATGTAACTTAATTCCTGCATTCAAGGACGATGAATAGCGTAGTCAATGCTTTAGTGACAAGGAAATGATTTGTGTAAATATTAGATATGACGTTATCTGTGACTTCAGTGGAAATTAAGCTTATCCATTGCATTGCATTTGTTAAATAGGTTTGTGTCTTACCCTTACGTGTGTGATGCATATGAATATGGCATATGAAAACAAATTAACTTGACTGACTCATGAAAACCTCATCCAAAGTAACAGTAAAATAAAAAGGACCTACACAATAATACTCAATCAAACTGATACAGTATAAGGACTGTGATATCCAGCCATTTCTTAAGTATAACAATAAGATTATGACCTGTTTTTAAAAGAAGATAAAAAGTTGTTTGCATGGAAAGAAGTCTGTAACCCATGCATGTAACTTTACATCTGCTTGTTCAAAGTGTCCTTAAGGTGATCCAGACAGGCTGGACCAGAGGAGGAGAGACAGATCTGGAGTCCTAACAGCAGAGAACTTCAGCACGGATTCCAAGGTACACCTTTTTCATACATTACAAAGAATGCATAAAGTAATGACTCTAATACACTGATAGACATGCCATTAAACATGACTGAATACTAGATCACCTACACATCAGTGATGTTGAGTGGACTTTCTTAGCAAAAGGTTACATTTACATTTTACCAAGCAACATCACTTTTTTGTTCAACTTTCACATTTCAATGTATTTAAGGCAAATATTATTGAACATAGTGAGAACTGCGACCCTTTGTCTCTGCATACTGACTGTAAAGAAACATGTTAAAAGTGATTCTTTCAGTGAGACAACCGAACAGAGCGAGCTTCTACAGTTGCACTAAGTTTTGATAACAGTTAAATATTATTTTAATAATACATTTATTTCAATGTTGATGAATTTAGAACGGTTTATTCATAATCTGATTATCTTTGTAGTACACTGTTGGATTTAAAAAACACATTCAAATACAAAAGTCATTATATTTATAGCCCCTGAACAAACAAACACACCTCTTTCTTAAATAACACACTTGCTCTGCAATAATATGTTTTTTGATATTTCTGTTAGGAAAGGACATGCCTGAGAGACAGGACTGCTTCACCATTTTCTCTTTCTCTGAGGGTCCAGAAGAACATCCAAGAGGGAAAGGAGAAGCTGATGTGATGAGATTTAAGAGCAGTACAGGGCATTCACTAAGGCCCCGGCCACACAAGGACGAAAACGCAATCGCAAAAAAGCTTCCGTCCACACGCAATATTTACCGGATAGTATCTGTCCACACGAGACAGCTCCGTTTAGCTGGAGAAGCTGCAGTACATATGCAGGAGCCTGTACGTGGCACTGTAACTTCCTCCACAAAAGCAGCGAAGAAGCATGGTTGTCATGGTTGCCCTTCTGTTTATTCTCCGCGGTGGGGGCCGAGGGAACCGGGCAGAGTTTTTCGCCAGTCAACGTGTATTCAAGTTTAAATCTTCCGACAAAATTATAAAAGTGCCGGTCAAATGTCTTCTTTGTTATTTATTGAGCTTTAAAACAAATGAATAATGACTCTATATAATATAATAATAAAATACATGGAGCCTCTCTTTTTCCTCCCTCTCTTCGGACAGCGTCAGTGTCTGTTTCATGCAGCAGCTGATCCAGTAATGAGTGACCCGGCCGACAGTAAAAATAAACATATTTATAACTAATTTAGGTAGTTTGAGAGGTGTCTCCGTCCTGTCAGATTAGACTTCACTCGCGTTTATGTCCATATCGAGAGAAAGATAAATAATCTGAATTCAGTGTGCAGTTTACTTTGACGCGGGGGTGAGCAGCAGAGGTGGGGAGGCGGGGCTATTGCCTCATCATTATCAGAAAATGATCGTATAGGGCGTACACACGGAGCTGTTTGACCCCCCAGAGCGTTGCGTATGCCGTTCTATCCACCTTGGGACCCGTTATCGTTTCCGCAGTCGTTTAGTGCCGTATTCTGTCGTCCTAGTGTGGCCGAACGGTCTATATGACACTAAACAGTAACGCAAACGGAGCTGTCTCGTGCGGACAGACACTATCCGGTGAATATCACGTGTGGATGGAAGCTTTTTTGCGTTTGCGTTAATCCTATGCGTTTAGCCGTTTTCGTCCTCGTGTGGCCGGGGCCTAAGAGACACTTAGGCCCTTTCTCATTTCACTAATTCCCCTCCTCAAGACTTAGTCCCGCCCACAGGAGATGCGAGCGGAGGAGCCAAGGAGAGGAACCGAGGAGAGAGGAGGGGAAGCAGCAGGCGGTTAGAGAAATGAGAACTCCTCTCCTCTGAGCGGTCATTTTAAAGAGATGTCCATTAATGATGACAGGAGGCACAGCAGCCCTCTGTCTGATGGACAGATGTGTTCATGACCACTTATATATTTACTTTGATTCATTCACAGTGTGGTATAATGAGACAATAACAGGCTACAGATGCGGACACACACACACACACATATATATATATATATATATATATTTATTAGGGCCGGGACTTTAACGCGTTAATTAAGATTAATTAATTACACAAAAATTAACGCGTTAAAAAAATTAACGCATTTTAATCGCACTTATTTTTGCACCGCGGAACGTTTCTCACTGGATGAGTTTCAGGCGTACCGATTATACTGGAGCACCAACTAACGTTCATGACTTCAGACAACAACAAACCACAGTGAACAACAGTGGGAAATGTTGTTTTAAAAAACGGACGGATGGAAGCGTCGATAAGAGCACGGTTGTGTGCAAATTATGCAAAAAGGAATTCGCATATCACCGCAGCACATCAAGCCTCAAGTATCACCTCAATGCAAAACATATAGCAGCTAGCGTGGAAGCTAGCGTGGACGTTAGCCTCCTTATCGCGTTCATACCAAAAAGAGCCGGTACTAAAATTAGTTCATGAGAACCTTTTTACCCCCACGAAAGTCCCTGCTAGAGAGCAGAGAGCTGCTAGAGAGCAGGGACTTTCGTACGGCTCTCTTGTGAGAAAAGAGCTATATTTCTGATTGGCTGGGCGGATTGCAAACCACGCCCCGTAAAACTCCCAAACAGTTTTGTGAAGCCGCCATTTTATTATCCTCGCATTAGCATTATTAGCATTATTAGCATTAGCCCAGCGCAGAAACGCAGAGAGACTAACTTATGGCAACACAAAATAAAACATGGGAGCGGTGGAGATGAGGAGGTGTCGGCGTTCTGGCGATTTACTCGGAAGGCTGCTGGGACTCCCAGCAGCTTCTACTGAAGCCAGTCCCCAACTCCGGGGACTTCCGGCCGGGGACTTTGGGCGGCAGTATACGACGTGAAGTGGTTTGCGGCCTGCCAGTAAACCCAAAGCAGAAGAAGAAGAAGTGACGTCAGCGGCTTCATTTGCCTAATCCTCCCCCAGGTTCAAAGAGTTCTCATGAACTAAGTTCTCATGAACCTTTGTGGGAAAAGTACTGCGGTGTGAATGCGCCTAATGGTATACTAAAATCCATGTGAAAAAAATTGCTTCTCACTGTTCTCAGGTCAAATATTTATATGTGATTAAAAATGCGATTAATTTCGATTAATTAATTACAAAGCCTCTAATTAATTAGATTAATTTTTTTAATCGAGTCCCGGCCCTAATATTTATATAAATATATACAATTTCAGAATCAAACAGAGCACTCTCATAATAACGTAACACTATCAGAGACTGGATATACCCAAATAAATGGTGCCAATCTTCAATCAGATGTGAATGTGTAATTTAACATTTTCGGTAAGAATAACGGACAAAAGGAATGCAAATACAATTTATTGAAATGTGAACTAAAAGTTATCAAGCATGAACCATCACAATTTTTTTTAAATAAAAACGAAATAATATACATAAGTTACACTAAATGTTAATCTGTTAATTGACAAAATTGACATTTTGTCAAATAAAGTGACAGGCTAGGCCTGTGCAGGTGGTAACAGCTATGCCCAGCATGGGCTAAGTTCTGTAGGTGCAGCTGGTGCAGGTCCTCCTCCCTCAGGCCTGGTCTTCCTCCCTTAGGCCTGGTCCTACTCCCTCAGGCCTGGTCCTCCTCCCTCAGGCCTGGTCCTCCTCCCTCAGGCCTGGTCCTCCTCGCAGGGAAAGACCCTCAGTCCTCTCTGGCCAAACCAACAGACAGGACGTTCATAAAGCTGAGGTCTCCCCCAAAGTCTCTAATCATCCATCCTGTGAATATGAGAGGGGAACAAATAGTGTAATAGATGCTTTGGACAATAAGAAATATAAAGTTAACTGTTGAGTTGCTCAGTTTTTTAGATTGACAGGGTTTAATAATACAAACAAAAGGAGAGGCACCGTAAAATAAAGATTGGTCTTTCAATAAATTGTGTTGATTTTGTCTTTTGAATTGTTTGTCTAAAGTCAAGTAGCTAGAACTGTTACTTATAGTTTGAATGATACAGTCGGGTTATAATGTTTGGAGGAGGCATCACAGGTAAGAGCACCATTTGTTGTGTTCCATCCACAACAAATTGATGTGTGTGTATTTATGTATCTACTATTTCTTGAATCATTACTGTCAGTCCAAAACAAGAGATTTTGTTTTAGTAACGTTTTTTTAAAAACATTATCTCTTTTCCACTACACTATCTTGAATACTTTAGTTTTTACGTCACTACATTTATCTAACAGCTTTAACATTGTAAAGGTGTCACTTCGGACTCTGGGTAATTATGACAGCATGTCCTACTATTTTGAGTCTTTGAACAAACCAGACCTGCATCTATTAATGTAGAAAATAGTCAGCACATTAAACCATTATGAAAGTAAGAATTAGTTAGCTCATTGTTCAAAATGAGCTCCAACTACAACAGTTAAGTCAACTCGTGCATCGGTAATAACAATAAAACAAATGATATAATATAATAGTATAACTTGTGTCTACTTTAAATACTTTAACAACACTTTCCTAATTATACTAGCATACTTTTACTAAAGTAACATTAACATGTTTAAATGCAGGGCTTTTGTAAGAGAGTATTTGTATAGTGTAGCATGGTCTACTTAACTTCTCTAACCGAAGTGATCGTAACATTACTTTGCAAACCGTCATACACACCCCCCCCCCCACACACACACACACAAAACGACACGGTAACGTTGTGATTCACTTCAATTAATGATAAGTACGGAGCTTGCTAACAGCAAGGCACAAGGCTACTTCACTCATTTAGCTAGCTAATGTAAGATACAAATGCTGTCGAGCCCTCACTGCTTGTAAAATAAAGAGCACAAACTGACTACTTACCCGAGCGGCGATCCCCACTGTTCTCCGTAATTTTTCTCCCGGGTTGTTGTGATCACATGACTGACAAAGCCGTGCTCTGATAGGCCAGAAGTCGGTTTGATTGCATTAGGGCTCGATTGCTTATCCTGTCTGTGTAGCCCGGATGATGCTGCATCGCAATTTTGGACATCGAATTTTATACACCGAATTTTTATACGTCGAATTTTTTTCACTTGAATTTTTGGAATCTGAATTTGAACATTAAAACATTTTTCACTTCAATATTTACATTTTTATTTCATATAGGTAAATTCGGAGCAGAAACATTCAGATACATGATTTTCAAAGTAATTATTTTCAATGCTATAAATTCGGTGTCTAATAAAATTCAAATACTTCTGTCTCTTGTTTGCTTCCATAGCCTCGGCTTGTTGACAAAAAAGACGCCAGAAGCTACATTTGGAAGTATTTGAGCTATATCTCTGACAGTGAGGCCAAGCCTACGGACACCACGAGGCCTGTCTGTGAGACATGTTTTAGATCCCCGCAAACCAAGGGAGCCAACACATCAAACTTGGCTAAGCACCTCGCCGACCGTACTATTACATGTTAATAACATATTTTATAAAACAAAAAAGTTGTTTGAGATGACATTTTATTTAATACGAATTATTGTCATTTATTTTGTTTATTGTTCTCATTGTTTAAAAGTTTGTGTTATGGTTATGGTTCTGGTGTGAAATAAAGCACAATAATTACATTTAAGACTGTTACCCTTTTTTTAAGAAAAGTATCGAAAAAGAATCGGAATCGCAATTCTTGACTTGGTATCGGTATCGAAACCAAAATGTTGGTATCGTGATAACACTAGTCCCAATCCGACCCTGCTGACTGACACTGTACACTGCTCAGAGTTGAAGGGCTGTGAATGTTGGTAGTTGTGGTTGATTTTGTTTAAATATGCCGAATTGTGATATTATGGGTTATTATTGTTCAAATGATTTAGCTAGGCTAGCTAAGAGCTGCTAACGTGAGCGGTCTCTTGTTGCCATAGCAACAGTAAACGTTCACATGGACCAACGAGCTGTAAGTAGAGATGCAGAATCAAGCTGTATTGTAAATACAGATGAGATACTTTGAATTTTAGCACAAAATACAAGTAAACCGATAGGAAATAATTAGTTTGATTTGCAATATTTGCCATTGAATTTATTGTAATCTTTCAATTCATTTATTGTTTACTGAGGTGATAACTATTTCATAATTTGTGTGTAACTTTAATTTCTGTGTAAATGTGTTACTTTTACTGTAGTTTTCAAATGGCTGTGTATAGTGCTGTCTTGAGCATTTTCAGGTATTGTCACAAAGATCTGACTTTTTTGCATTGGAAAACACTAGTAAGTGTCATAATGAAAACATGGCAAAGCCACTAGTGTTGTTACGCTCGCGAACGTTTCGTTCAATATGAACTAATCTTTTATCTTGTACATTATTCTGTGGTTTTGAGTTATTTCCCCATCCAATGATAAATGCTTTCCCTATGTCCAGCCCAGACAGGTTCAGGGCAAGTCCAGCTGGTCAGTTCAGGGAGAGAGCCAGACCAATTCAGGCAGCCCAAAGACTGCACCACCTGAGAGGGAAAAGGCTGTAGAGAGTGAGGAGTGTGTCAGCCCAAAGACAGGATCACCTGAGAGGGAAAAGGCTGTAGAGAGTGAGGAGTGTGTCAGCCCAAAGACTGCACCACCTGAGAGGGAAAAGGCTGTAGAGAGTGAGGAGTGTGTCAGCCCAAAGACAGGATCACCTGAGAGGGAAAAGGCTGTAGAGAGTGAGGAGTATGTCAGCCCAAAGACAGGATCACCTGAGAGGGAAAAGGCTGTAGAGAGTGAGGAGTATGTCAGCCCAAAGACTGGATCACCTGAGAGGGAAAAGGCTGTAGACAGTGAGGAGTGTGCCAGCCCAAAGACAGGATCATCTGAGAGGGAAAAGGCTGTAGAGAGTGAGGAGTGTGTCAGCCCAAAGACAGGATCACCTGAGAGGGAAAAGGCTGTAGAGAGTGAGGAGTACGTTAGCCCAAAGACTGGATCACCTGAGAGGGAAAAGGCTGTAGAGAGTGAGGAGTATGTCAGCCCAAAGACTGGATCACCTGAGAGGGAAAAGGCTGTAGAGAGTGAGGAGTGTGTCAGCCCAAAGACTGGATCACCTGAGAGGGAAAAGGCTGTAGAGAGTGAGGAGTGCGTAAGCCCAAAGACAGGATCACCTGAGAGGGAAAAGGCTGTAGAGAGTGAGGAGTATGTCAGCCCAAAGACAGGATCACCTGAGAGGGAAAAGGCTGTAGAGAGTGAGGAGTATGTCAGCCCAAAGACAGGATCACCTGAGAGGGAAAAGGCTGTAGAGAGTGAGGAGTGTGTCAGCCCAAAGACAGGATAACCTGAGAGGGAAAAGGCTGTAGAGAGTGAGGAGTGTGTCAGCCCAAAGACAGGATAACCTGAGAGGGAAAAGGCTGTAGAGAGTGAGGAGTGTGTCAGCCCAAAGACAGGATAACCTGAGAGGGAAAAGGCTGTAGAGAGTGAGGAGTGTGTCAGCCCAAAGACTGGATCACCTGAGAGGGAAACAGCTGTAGAGAGTGAGGAGTGTGTCAGCCCAAAGACAGGATCACCTGAGAGGAAAAAGGCTGTAGAGAGTGAGGAGTGTGTCAGCCCAAAGACAGGATCACCTGAGAGGGAAACAGCTGTAGAGAGTGAGGAGTGTGTCAGCCCAAAGACTGGATCACCTGAGAGGGAAACAGCTGTAGAGAGTGAGGAGTGTGTCAGCCCAAAGACAGGATAACCTGAGAGGGAAAAGGCTGTAGAGAGTGAGGAGTGTGTCAGCCCAAAGACAGGATCACCTGAGAGGGAAAAGGCTGTAGAGAGTGAGGAGTGTGTCAGCCCAAAGACAGGATAACCTGAGAGGGAAAAGGCTGTAGAGAGCAAGGAGTGTGTCAGCCCAAAGACTGGATCACCTGAGAGGGAAACAGCTGTAGAGAGTGAGGAGTGTGTCAGCCCAAAGACAGGATCACCTGAGAGGAAAAAGGCTGTAGAGAGTGAGGAGTGTGTCAGCCCAAAGACAGGATCACTTGAGAGGGAAACAGCTGTAGAGAGTGAGGAGTGTGTCAGCCCAAAGACTGGATCACCTGAGAGGGAAACAGCTGTAGAGAGTGAGGAGTGTGTCAGCCCAAAGACTGCACCACCTGAGAGGGAAAAGGCTGTAGAGAGTGAGGAGTATGTCAGCCCAAAGACAGGATCACCTGAGAGGGAAACAGCTGTAGAGAGTGAGGAGTGTGTCAGCCCAAAGACTGGATCACCTGAGAGGGAAACAGCTGTAGAGAGTGAGGAGTGTGTCAGCCCAAAGACAGGATAACCTGAGAGGGAAAAGGCTGTAGAGAGTGAGGAGTGTGTCAGCCCAAAGACAGGATCACCTGAGAGGGAAAAGGCTGTAGAGAGTGAGGAGTGTGTCAGCCCAAAGACAGGATCACCTGAGAGGGAAAAGGCTGTAGAGAGTGAGGAGTGCGTCAGCCCAAAGACAGGATCACCTGAGAGGGAAACAGCTGTTGAGAGCTATGAGTGTGCCAGTCAAATAACTGATTTTTTTTCACAACCTGATCAGAAAAATCTCCAGTCATTTTTAAATTACCATCCTCAGCAAAAAAGTAGCAATCCAGTGGTGTAGAAAGTGTTCTGTAGCAGAGACGGCACCAGTAGAAGGTGGCTGACGTACTGTCCAGAGCGTCACTTGCTGTATTGTTTCATCTGCATGGCATTCGGTAAGAGAACTGATAGCAGTCTGTTCATCAGTGGAATGTCAAATTGGAGGCAAATACACCAGCGCACAGAGGAGCATGAGAGAAGCAGTGCACACAGAAACTGTGCTGAAGCTTACCTCTTGAAATCCGCCAGTGCTGATATCAGCAGTGTGTTTGGTGGCAGTCAGATGTCAGAGCAGGTCAGAAAGAGACGGCAGGTTTTGGAGCGCATCATAGATGTCATCAAGGTTCTTGGGAAGAGGGGGCTTGCATACAGGAGGTCAGAAAATGAGGCAGCATATACTCTGGAAGACCACACAGTTGATCATGGTAATTTCTTGGAACTCATACTTCTACTGGGGAAGTATGATTTCTGTTTAAAAGAGCACCTGGACAGCTGCATTGAGAACAGCAAAAAGTTGCATTTGTCTGGTGGCACGAGAGGCAGAGGCTCCCTTGTAACTTTACTCTCCAAAACCACAGTCAACTCAGTGATAGATGCAATTCACCATCTGATTCAAGAAAACATCTCCAGTGATATCAAGAAAGCAGGAATGTTTTCAGTGCAGCTGGACACAACGCAGGACATCACCTCTCAGGATCAATGCTCTATAATTATGAGGTATGTTACTGATGTTGTTCATGAGAGGCTTGTTGGTGCAGTGCTGAAGTGCAGTTCATCCACTGGACAGGCCTTTGTCAACATGCTGTCAGAAGTTCTGGACAAAATGGGCCTCAGCAAGTCCATGTGCATTGGAAATGCGACTGATGGGGCATCAAACATGCAAGGCCAATACAAAGGATTCTCCTCACTGTTGTCTGCACAATCTCCAAACCAGGTGCATGTATGGTGCTACGCACATGTACTAAATCTGGTGCTTGCAAACACAACCCAGATTGTTATTGAGAGTGGGTCCCTGTTTGCGCTCCTCAATGGCATTGCGGTATTCATCAAAGAGTCATATAAAAGGATGAATGTGTGGGAAGAGTCAGGCCGAAACAAGAGACGTAGACGCCTTGCTCCTATTGGCGAGACACGCTGGTGGGCCAAGCATGAGGCCCTGAAGAAGAGACACGCTGGTGGGCCAAGCATGAGGCCCTGAAGAAGAGACACGCTGGTGGGCCAAGCATGAGGCCCTGAAGAAGTAACACGCTGGTGGGCCAAGCATGAGGCCCTGAAGAAGGTGTTTGGCTCCTTTGGAAAAGCGGAAGATGGTCTGTACGTTGATGTGCTGCTGACATTATCAGCTATACAGAAACAGGCAACAGTGAAACCATGTATCCGTGTCATGGCCAGAGGATATGCAGAGTCATTGCTCAAGTATGAGACGATCTTGACGGCTCAAATCTTCCTCCGCATATTTGAACATACCTCTCCATTGTCTAAATACCTTCAGACGGCAGGATTGGACATCCTCTCTGCTCACAGAATGGTGGCATCGACACAGGATACGCTGAAAAGCTTGGGAAGAGATTTTGAATCTGTAAAAAAAGCAGCGGACACATTTGTCAACTGGACAAACACAGAAATCCAAGAGAGAGATGACACGGACATTGAAGTGGAGGCCACACTGCCACAAAAGAGGAGGAGGATGAAGAAAGTCTTGCCTGGAGAGATGGCTCAGGATGAGACCCTGGATGATGCAGAAACATCCTATGAGGTGAATGTGCATAACCGGATCATGGACACAGCAATTGAAGCCATTCATAGGCGCTTTTTAACACACGGCAATCTATATGCTGACTTGGCATGTCTGGATCCCAGTGCTCTTCCCTCAGCTCTGCACCAGTGCTCTTCCCCAGTCTGCCCTTCAAGACTTAAGCAAGTGCTTGCAAGGATTTGACAGCAGGGCAACCAAGGAAAATATGCAGGCCGAGTTGAAAAGCTTTGCACTCCAGTGGAACAGGCTGAAGGCATCCCCATTGGCAGAGTACAAAGCAAGAACAGTAGAAGATGGATCAGGTGGTGAGGAGGAGGACAACACAGAAGAGGTTGAGATAACTCCCATAAGCTGTTGCTCCTGCAAAGAATGCCCTCTGTGCTGCTACCAGATACGTCGCCGTTTCAACATGCTAACAGATGCATACCCTGTCCTAGGCCTTGCTTATAAATACCTGCTTACATTATCGCTCACACAGGTGGCTTGTGAGCGCACATTTTCCATTTTGAAGTTTATTAAAAACAGACTCAGAAGCACCCTCTCATCTGAGAAATTGGAGGCATTTATGTTGATGGCCACAGAGAAAGACATCCTCATGGCCTTGGACTCTGTGATAGACAGACTTGCAGAGAAGAGTGAGCTGCTTAAAAAGCTGCCCCACTGATAAGGCCAGAAATATTTCATATTATTGTTATTATCACACATCACACATTATGGATGTAGTAATTCATTATTTGTCATTTGAATGATGCTTTTCAGAAGTGTTATTGTGCTTATGTGTTGATCCTTAATGGTGTGATCATGAACACTAAATGATCAATTATTCTCCATTACAGGTTGTTCTGATATATTTGAGGAGTCGTTCTCCCTCTGTTCTATATGTGGACTTGTTCTCTCATTTGGGACCACTGTTAGAATTTGGTAAGTTTATCATGTATTTTTTAATGTTGTATAAATTCATACTTCATAATTTTAAAAAAGTTTTGAAAGAAACGCACATCCCAAACGTTTTCAACTCTAGGTGAGAGGAAAACATTTTATTTATTTTTCAGACTTAATAATGTATCCAATTCCCTCTCAGGTTGACCACTTGACATGTGAGAGCTTGAGGAGTTGTTCCCCCTCCGTCCATGTTCGAGGACTTGCTCTCTCTCTGCCTCCACTCTCTGCCTTCACTGCACCAAAGTTTGGCTGTTGAGTCTCCTGTAGTATGGTGAGTTTATCATTTTTTATGTTTTATGAAATCATACTTAATTTGAGGAGGGTTAGGGTTAGGGCTTGAGGAGTTGTTCCCCCTCCGTCCATTTTCAAGGATTTGCTCCCTTACTGCCTCCACTTCACCACTTTGTGGCTACTGAGAAGTCTATGATTTGTTGAGTATGTCATGTGTCTTATAATGTTATATGAATTCATACTTGATTTGTGATGATGAGAGACTTAATAATGTTTCCATGTCTCTTTTAGGTTGACCACCCTATATATGAGAGCCTAAGGAGTTGTTTTCCCTCTGTCCCCTTTTGAGGACCTGCTTTGTCTCCTCCATCATTCACTGGGCCACTTTTGGGTTCCTGAGCTTATTTCATGTGGTGAGAGGAATGCAATATGTGTATGTTTAAAGGTTTATGTGAAGAAACATACTATATGTGTGATAAAATGACAATTGGTCAATCATAAATGTCTCTTTATATTCTCTGCTACCATTATCTCCTGGCAAACAGGTTTTCCTGACCTGCTAGAAGTTCTTCTATGATGCTTGAGGCATCCATCATATCTGAGAGCTTCGTCTTGACTGTGAGTTTATTATGTAACTTGTTTTGTCTCAGATTGAAACAAAAGGTTTGATTATGATTATTTCCTGGCTGAAGATTTTCATATTGATGGTTTTAATTTCAAACATCTGCATATCTTTTAAGTTCAATGAACAGTTATGCAGGTAGGCCTTAGGGCTCTTTTGAGTCTTAAGTCATCCTTCATGACAGATACATTTGTTCACTAAGTGTCACCACGTCACAAAAAGGCTACATGGCTACATATACTTGTCAGTACACAGATACTGAGTACAAGTTCTGTTTGCTGTTTCTTGCAGGTCACGAATTTGGTGAGGAGTGGAGCTGGCTGGCTGCGGACCAGGAAGTAGAGCAATACATACTTGTGCACATACACGTATATGAGAATGCATATCTATTCAGACCTGTAACCCATGTCTTAGACTTTTCACACAGCTATATATATATATATTTTTTTTCTTCCAATTCTCTATTTATGGTTTCATAATGACTGAGTCACCGTTGAGTGAGTGAGTTTCAGCTCTAATGCTGCTACTGTCTGTAATATGTTTCTATTCAGATTATTTGTCAGGATATTTTTTTGTTATTATTATCTGAGTCTGGTTTTAACTAATACTGGGCTTACACCAAAAGATGTTCACAGTCACAGACTAAAAACTGAAAGGGTAGCATAAGGGTTCTTCCCGTTAGTCTCTTCCCACCCCTAGTCATGACATAACTTCTGTTGTGATTTGACACTATAATGAATAAAGATTGATTGATTGATTGCTATAGCTGTCAATTGTAGTCCTTGAGTTCATAGTTAAGTGCTTTATTTGTTAACTGCTATCAAGGAATATGATTCTCCTTTGTAGTATGCATGAGAGAAGATGCCGCGAGATTAGTGGACTTCTATGTAGTGTCCGCTGATAATGTAGTGGGCTGGTCTGGACAGAAAATGCCAGGGCTGAATTGTTGTCCCAGTCCACCCCTGCACATATGCCTATTTTTAGGTAGGAATACAATAGATCTTCACCTCTTGCTAGGTAACTTAATAAAAGTATAAAGGTAGTATATAGTAGGTAGGATACTGTGTGCCACAAAGTGACTTATGGTGCTTTTCCACGGCAGCACGTAGCACGGTTTAGCATTTTTCTTTTTCTTTTCCACTAGTGGTAGTTTTTCACCTTTTTTCTGGCCCTCCAAAATTGAGGTTCTTAGCGGGCCAACAACCGGCTGAATATGCTAAACTAGTGACGTAAACACTCTCGACTGCTGAGTGGTCAGAGAGAATCGCTGGCAAGGGAGCTACAACTACAACAAAATGAACATATTTTACCGTGATTTAATTGTAATGCAACATGATGCCGCAGTAACAACATACTGATACCGGTCTGCAGACGGCAGGCGAAAAGCCTTTTAAATGCGTGTTTTCTGAATGGAGATCGGATCGATCAGGCTAAGCTAACGTTTTATATGCTCCGTCCACACTCACAACAACGGCCTACAGACATAAATAAAGCAGCGACTGTATTCGCCATGACACAGGCAGTCTGTGGTTTGTACTTGTTTAACTTTTGTCCAGTTTCTGAACAGATATGAGGAGCTGTGAGCTCTGAGTGCTAAGAGCTAACGGCTGATGTTATGGTTTTGTGGTTCGCATTGAAGATGACGTCTGTAGAGTCTATTTTTATATAACATTAGAAAGACTTATTATTACATTATAAGCTTATTGTGCTCATTTTATGTGGCTGTGAGGAACGAAGGGAAAAGTTACATGAGAAAGTGTTTAGCTTGCAATATTGAAAGTAGCAAGGTCGAGTGCAGAGACTGAGAGAACACAAAGACGATTCCCAAAGACGTGATGAGTCCTTGGCCAAGTAATATATATATTTTGCTCTCTTTACAATAAATAGTTCAACTTAGAAGTTGTCTCTCTTTTCTGGAATTCTGAACCCAACACGTCACGGCAGTTTTACGCAGCGTCGCTCCGCCCGCCGAACTGCGTTATTATAGTTACTACCGCAGTTCCTAAACTGTAATGGAAACGCAGCATAAAGTGAGCCTGGCCTACCAAGGCCTAACCATACCGTACTAAGCCGTGCTAGGCCCTGCAGTGGAAAAGCGCCATTATACACATGCCAGTGTAAAATAAAACTGCAAAGGGAACTTTTTATTTTTGGGGGAAATCAGCAGTTAATTAGTTCAATATTGGACCAGATCTGTAAGAAGGACTATGGGTATGTTCTCAGAAGGAGCATGTGTGTTATTTTGTGCTTATATTTGTGTGTAATCCAGATGTAAGGTGTCGGAAAGAGACCACACAAAGGCTTCTCTTGACTTGTGCAGGTTCAGTGCCTCCATTTACTAAACTACTCCCCTCCTCATACACACCGCACCATGAAGCCTTCAGGAATAGGTGTACACCACGCCATTCGGTTTCTCTGTTCACAGGAAAACATGTGATTGACCTCTGTCTCCATTCCCTCTTTTCTCCACACATAAAGGGGAGCTGAAAGCAAATCTGTTTCTTGCAACTGTGTAACAGTTTCCATATGGGAGTCCTCGGATCCAAGTCTACCACTAAGAGAGTCTATAAACCTTTGAGGTGCACATGCAGTGGTTTGCAAAGTTCAAGTCAGGAACAAGTTGGGACCGTGGGACGATGATAGAGTATTTATAGGCTGGATCTATCCAGTTCCTAGGAAGAGTATGATTTGGCAATCAAGGGAGAGGATATGGGTGGCTGTCATATATTCACACTTTCTCACACAGATGGAAAAACATGTTTAAACTATACAACTGCACCAAACAGCTTTGACATTCCCACTTATCGCATTACACACTCATTACAGACAATGTGCTCTTGAAAAGATCATCTCAAACTCAGTGGTTAACACCTTCAAGAGGCTCTGTAACAAAATGGAGATGAAGAGCAACTGCTGCTGAGTGGGAGCAGGCAGGCGGTGCACCTGCAGTAAGTTAATCAGTCAGTGTCTCGGGCAGCTTATACAGGCCAGCTGTGCAGCTCTGCACTCCGGAGGGTCCCCTGGAAAAGCAGCACATTTCTTCTCATGCTAGAATCGGGCACATGATAAATTGGTATCCAACAAAGGCAGCCATTCAGGCTCTCTAAAAAGCATATAACCAATTGCTTGTATATGAGCGATGAGCACAGAATTATGCCCCACAATTTTATGTATTCTTCACTCTCCGCCTACCGCAGAATCACCCACACAGGCGCCAGTTTTGCTGCAGCACAGATCAAATTGAGTGGATCTCTGTAAAAAGGGGTTCTCCTCCACTTGTGAGTTGTAGAAGGTTTTCTATTGTTCTAATTGATCTTTGTCAGGAGAGAAATAACCTTGGTGATGTCAGTGAGGTCATAAGGTGGATCTCAGCTTGCGTTTGGAGACTAACAATTTATAACGAAAAGCACATGTTCTAAGTTTTGGACACAGGGTTTGTGATGAGGTGGTATTTACAGCAGGGAGGGCTTAAAGGTTCTGGATATGGATTCCAGAGCTGATCTATGAATCAGGGATTTCATTCACAGCACCGTCACCATGGAGACAACTGAGCTGAATGCTAGCAGCTAACAGTGCTAACCTGACGTATGGAGTGTTCAGTAATTGCTGTATGAGGGCAGAGCTGTGCATCACTAATGCATATTGTACCGGATATGCGATTAGAGAACCTTGCCTTGAACATGAATTGCTTATGTTTCATACCTCCTTCATATCAGTAGTGTACATTGCATAAGAAGCGAGCTCTCATGCAATGTGTGGTGTGTTAAGCAAGTTATTTGTGGGCAAAACCAGTAGCTCCTTGCAGAAAAGGAAAACATCCACTAAAAAAAATGTCTGGTCTTCATGTTATATCACTATTCAGATTATAAAAATGGAATGGCCAACGTTAAATCCACAACGTTTATTAACATAACGTTGTGGATTTACTTGATTTTAGGATTTTATGAAAAAAAAAAAAAAAAACCCTACCTGGAAGACTTTACTTGCTACTATTTACACTCAGATGTCAGAAGTTAAAACACACACACACACGCACACACACTCACACATTACACCTGCCAGTATGCATTTTAGTCCAAAAACAGTAGCCATTGAAATCCTGACATCCATACAGCAGCAATGCGCCTCTGGAGCGATTCACAGCTCTGACGGACCCTCGGCATAACTGCACTGATGTTGACTTGAATTCTAAACCGAACACCACTGACACACTTGTTACCTTACATCCTTCAATTAAATACACAGGTACAGGTTAAAACACACATGCGATCCATTTCTCTGGTACACACACACTCTCAGGATTCCACAGGGACCACACATGGTGCTGCTGGTGTTAAAGCTGTTAGCCACAGTCTGCGCTCAGCTCCATTCCAAAATGCCTCCCAGTAGTAACTTGAACTCTCCTAACACATGGGAGCACATCCACCTCCCCATCCCTCTCTCTATCTGTATGCACCATCATACTCATATAGGTATAATAATAATAATAATAATAATAATAATAATAATAATAATAATAATAATAATTCAAGGAAGCATCCAATAATAAATGCCTGAATCAGAATCAGAATTGAATTGGGTGCATAGTGTATAGTAGTAACTATAGAGTCAAATAAATCATGTTTTGGTGATTTGATATGAGTTTGGATCATGTTGGTTGTTTTAGTAATAAGCTCACTTAACCTTAATGTGTAATTCTGTACATTTGTATTTATTATTTAAATATTATGTGGGTTAGGGTTAGCATCTAATAGTGTGTTATTTGTATATTTCATCTCTATCTATACTGCTGTAACAATGTAAATGTTCCCTCTGCGAGACGTATAAAGGAATTGTGATTCTGATCAACACAACGCGGACATCGGCTACGTCTGGAGCTCGGGCTGTTCCAAGCTCTGGAGCAGGATGAGTCTTGATTCCAACACAAATCCCTGAAGTGTGACCATAACCCAATATAAACTCTGTGCTACGAATTCTGATACCAAAACCTTAAACTGAGCTAAATTAAGATATGGAATTGAGTAGACATTTTATTCAAGTATCTATTTTGTAAGTGTTCCAAGTGTATCATGTTAATTCATTTAAAAACAGGAG
>NW_022992053.1:147500-152500 GCF_902827175.1 Gymnodraco acuticeps | reverse complement strand
GACAGTAAATAAGTCGAAATACTTTATCAGAAACGCGGGGAATGAGGAAATAAAAAAGAGAACTAGAGGGTCGGGATGGTCTTGGTAATATATGTTTGTGATGCAAACGAATACAAACATCAAAGTGCAGGCTGCTCGGCGTGTTTTACATCACGAGGAGAGGGGCCCTGACCCGGAGCCACGGTGTCAACATCTCACACACACATACACACACGAAGCTGCGACACTTCAGAGTTGTTTCAGGCCTGCAGAGGGCTGCTGATCAAACGACTGAACACAGAGAGGCAATTTCATGCTCAGCAACTCCAAACAGCGGCCGAGACACAATATGAATATGGATCCAGGTGTCCCACTCACTTAAACCAACGAGCACAGACACACACACACACACACACACACACACACACACACACACACACACACACACACACACACACACACACACACACACACACACCAAACGCAATTGTATTGAAAAGTTGTAACCATAACCACTGTTTTTTCTGAAACATTTTTTCCAATATAAAAGTTTATTTGGAAACATGGTTTAAATGTACAACGTATACAGCACCCAGCCCCCCCCCTCAACAAGTCACACGTAGTCTGCCGTGCGCAGCTTTCTCATTCCACTGTGAAAATGTGGGGGAAATATGGATTCCCTATAGTGACATGGGCCACAAAGACAGAAGCATTAGGAGAAAATAATAAAAACGCCACAGATAAAGAATCACTACAAACTCACGAGCTTTCACTCGCAGGAATTTAAAATAAATATTAGTGATGAATGTAAACTCTGCCGACTTCCTTTGTGTATGTATTCGTCTCACAGCATTATTATGGGCCGTATAAACTGAGGCTGCAGGACTGAGGAGATTCTATAGGTCAGGATTCCCACTCTCCCACAATCAATTACATTTCTCCTAAATAGGCCTACTTCGATTGCATACATTTTATTTGCACTGTTTACGCTTCAGGTAGCCTATGGTTTGTCGAAATATCGTTGGTCTATTCAATATTTATCCTGCTCTATAAATGTTGTCATTTGAATACTTTTCATCAACAAATAATATAAAAGTTAATTTTAATAAAGGGTCTCATTAAGATTGTCCAGATCTCAATTCTCTTTAAAAACAAAACAGAATGACCCGGATGTGCACCGACACAATGCAGTGCGCTCAATACACAACGGACATAAAGCCAGGGGGGGAAACCCGGAGACATCAGCCCATCAGTGAGGGGGGGGCATGTTGCTTCTTTTGTATTGTTTGCGTGTGTCCACCAGGCTTCGTTGCCAATAAAATCTTTGGTTTTGCGGGGGCAGCTCCAGAGTCCGCGGTGTGTTCAGGTGCATGAGAGGAGCCCCCAATCATTAAATTAGGAATATCTATTTACAGAGTACGGGGGGGGGTCAGTCGCTGTCCTCCTTGTCCTCCTGGATGGTGGTGGTGGAATGGTTGTACAGTCCCTGAGCCATCAGCTGCAGCGCGAGCCCGTTCTTGAAGCCGCTGGCCTTCTTGATTTTGGCCCGTTTGTTCTGGAACCAGATCTTGATCTGGGACTCGTTGAGGCCGAGCTCCTGCGCGAGGGCCTGCCGCCGCTGCTCCGTGATGTACCGGTTCACCTGGAACTCCGTCTTCAGCCGCTGCAGCTGCTCCGCCGTGAAGGCCGTGCGCGGCCGTTTGTCCTCTTTGTCGCTTTTCGACTTTTTCAGTTTCCGTGTCCTTGGGCCTGCAGTAAGGGCGAAAGGAGAGAGAACGGAAACATAAATATTCAGCGCACATGGAGGACAAAGATCATGGGCAACAAATAGTTGGAAAAATGTGAGTCTGGACAGATGTTACATCAGCTGCACACTCGCTGTCTCTGTACCATCACGTATTGGAAAAGTCATCGTTATGGTTGTTTTTATTCAAGTGAATAGCTTATTGTATACATAATAATAATTATTATAATATTGTCCCATCACACGGTCATAATCTATAACGTCTCGGTAAATCGGAAAAGGCATACGAACAATGGATATTAAGAATAACAACAAGAAGATAATAATAATAATAATAAATAACTGCCTTAGGTGGGATTTACTTCAACATAAAATAGGCTACAACATCTCGTAGCAAACACAACAGCTATATGAAGTATAATAATAATAATAATAATAATAATAATAATAACGACATATATGTGTTGTGGTTATTTCCTCAATGCAGGCTACACGAAGCACACAATAATAGCCGCCACACAATTATAAAATGATGTTCCTGCCGGCATATGAACACAAATAGACTGAATGGTTACACATTGCTGCCTATTCGTACAGACTAATTTATCATTTAAAAACATTAATATGGTAAAAAATATTGCAAAGGATAGACACTGAGTATATATATTCATATTCTCCAGACTTAAAATGAATAAAGATGCTATATTACAGAGATTTAGTAAACTGCAGTTGGTTGGCGGCACAGCACTCACACACTGCTGGCATCAGGTCTGAATCAAATATGGAGCTGTTCTTGTTTTGTCTAACACATACATTAATATGTAGACTTGATATGTTGTCTTCTTTTCGAACTAGTTGAAAATACAAAAATAATATCATACCATCATATTATAACACTATGTCCAGAGTGTAATACGGGCTTCATAAATAAAGGTTTTTTAGGAGAAAGCCTTATGAGAGTTTCACACTCTCTGCATGCAGGCCTATGCGTGTGTGTGTGTGTGTGTGTGTGTGTGTGTGTGTGTGTGTGTGTGTGTGTGTGTGTGTGTGTGTGTGTGTGTGTGTGTGTGTGTGTGTGTGTGTGTGTGTGTGTGTGTGTGTGTGTGTGTGTGTGTGTGTGTGTGTGTGTGTGTGGGTGTGTGTGTGTGTGTGTGTGTGTGTGTGACATTTAAAGTGATGTCAGCTAAAGTCAGACCCAAATCCAACAGGCAGTTAATGGATTCAAAATGTCTCCTGCAGACATTATTTACCTTTAATTCCATTGTGTTTGATCCCTGCATGCTTACCTCGCAGCAGCTCAGTGAGCGCACAATAACTATATCCTGTCTAATGATGACTGCACGTGTCACAGCGCACGAGCTGCCACAGTCATAATGTTATCAGATCAAGCCCTGATAAATGTCCCTGCATCTATCTGTCTAAAAGAGTGAAGATATTTAATAAATCAGAACACCGAATAACGTAGGCCTACATTTATCTTTGTGCATATTACAAAACCCAGCTGCGTGTTTTTCTTTTGTTATTTGAGACTTACGAAAAATAAACAATAGGCCTATCTACGAGAAGGTTAGTTATTATTGTTGTTTTTTTACATAAATGTTATCGTTTAAAATACCAGAACAAAGAGAAAGCGGAAAGCGGAAAAAACGTTTACGTTGATTTCATGTTGCGGCCTAAATGTAAAACACCCAGGCTATGTTACTGTTGTTGTTAATCATTAAATGCAATATAACAGTATGGATGTTTTATTGACTGCTTGTTCCAATGAGGGGACATTGAAATAAACATGTGAAATATAAACTATATCTTTTTTTGTTTCCATTGAACCCTGTTGGTCGGGAATGATAGAGCTTTTATTATAGCTAGACCCGGACTTTTAATAGTTAAAAGATTCAGAAATAAACTATTCTAAGAAATCAAAAGGAGGTCCTTCTATCCTGACAACACCAGTGTTACAAAATACATTTTCTATTAAAAACACCTGCCTATGTTTGACACAAAATGTATTTTAGGTTATAAAGATATAGGCTAATAATAAAAACTTGTCAGCTATAACTCAGATTGTGATGTCCATTTCTAAAAACATTATTTCCCGCTTACTTTCTCAAAAAATAACTAATCTTGTTTTGTTTAATGAAAACTGCTACATCTAGCCTAGGATAAATGTAAATGTTTCTGTCAGATAAAAATGAACGGGATTTATGAATTCCTCCATTATTAAACGAAATGCACGCTCGGAGAATTTCCTTCATGAAACTATTGCCTTACCAGATGAGGGCCTGTCCGAGTACCGGGTGCAGTAGACCCAGGCCGGCCACAGCAGTGGCTGGGTCTCTGGTGTGGACCCCCCAGAACCGCTCAGCACCACTACCGAAGAGGACGTGTCCCCCCCGGTCTCACCGCCAGTTCTCTCCTCGGCTTTCAGGCCGCTGCTCCCGGTGGAGGAGGTTGCGGTTCCTCCGCTGATGCCACCGTTACTCTTTTTGGGACTCGCCA
Source organism: Gymnodraco acuticeps (assembly GCF_902827175.1). Taxonomy (NCBI): domain Eukaryota; kingdom Metazoa; phylum Chordata; class Actinopteri; order Perciformes; family Bathydraconidae; genus Gymnodraco; species Gymnodraco acuticeps. The sequence goes on along the minus strand of NW_022992053.1, from coordinate 148,281 downwards.
AAGAGGTGGAGGAGGCGGATGACGAGGTGCTGTCACTGCTGCAGTTGGAGTCCTGGCACGGCGTCCCGGGTAGGCTCGGCCTGCTGACCGCTGGGTGGACGCGCTCCCGGCCGGAGCTCTGCGCCCTCTCCCGCGGGCCCAGGCCGTGCTCCTTCCTGCAGCCGAAGTCCGGCCGCAAAATGTTGTCGATGAAAAAGTTGGTGGTTCTGTGGGCCTGCTGGGCCCCCTGCAGAGGTAGCATGGGCGGCGAAGGCAGGCTGGGATCCGGGGAGACGCTCTCTCCCTCACTGCTGTCCGAGCTGCTCGGGTCCCGCTGCTCCTCCATCGCTGCTTCTCTGAAGAACGTGGCTGTTCCCTCAATCCACTCCCACTGCACGGGCCTTTGTTTTTATCCACAATATGACAACAGGAATCACTAAAACATAGTTGCCTTCTTTTAGAAATATTGGTTGATGTAATTAGGAGCAAACTGTGGACATCCTGTTTGCGTAAATGCGCTCCGGCGCGTCATTGTCGGCGGCTCACGGTGAGACTGCTATTGCTGCTCGTGCACACTGCTCCACGAACAGAGATATGCACCGCTGTATGACAGTCGGATCTTCACAAAGTTCACACATCACAGCACCATGCACACACGCACACACACTAACCGGAGGGACATGAATAACATCCATGTGCAACGGGCCAATCACCGAGACACTTTGGACAGGCGGTGACGCGGGCCAATGGTGTCAGACGTCTCAGAGCCTCAGAAACCGAGATTATCACTGCTCCACACACA
>NW_022992053.1:0-145000 GCF_902827175.1 Gymnodraco acuticeps | reverse complement strand
GCTGGCTTATCTAAAGCCAGTTGAGTAGCACTTGAAATGTTTTAGCTCTATGAAGCCTGATGTACTTATATGATTCTGTTTTCTTCAAGTTTGTATCTTCTTGGTTGAATGTATGTCGCTTTGGATAAAAGCCTCAGCTAAATGCAATGTAAAGTAATGCAATATATTATTTTAAAAAGTCTATTGGTCAATTTATCCCCAGATGGCTTACACACAAACTCTCAGTTCTAAAAATGTGAAAACAATTGTTATCTTATGCATGTTGCTTCTTTGAACTAAGTGGGAATGCATTCAATTAATTGCCTTGAACATCCTTTACAAATCTGGCTTGTATCCTTGCCACTTAAATCAATTATTTGTCAGTCAGAACAGATCGATGCTTTGATTTCACGTGTTTCAGGGTAGAAAAAACAGACTCAGACGTACAGTAGCAGTCAAAAGTTTGGACACACTTTCTCATTCGGAAGTTTTTATTTATTTAAATAATGTTCTACATTGTAAATGAATACTGAAGACATCAAAACTATGAAAGAACACATAACCCTATTTGACTACTGTTGTAACTTGTAATCCATAATATGTCACACAAACCATCGAACGCTATGATGAAACTGGCTCTTATGAGTAGGACTGAATATTGATAGATGTCTTGTAATGCACTATTGAGGAACCTGCTACCCAAGTTTTTCATTCAATGCATAATCAATTCACAAACGGTGTAGACTACACCGTTTGTGAATATGATATGTCAATAAACCTTAGAAAATCTTGAAATCTTGAAAGGGATGTGCAAAATATTCATTATATACAGTCTTTAATGAACTATTAGTAGAGAATAACGAGTAATGAATATACTTTATAGGGATCCTATTAATATCTAATAATAAAAATAATGAAATTCAATAACATGCTTTAACCACTAGGTGTCCCTTTATATCAGCTGTGCACCTTTATGGTGTAAATACAGCCTATCTACCAATTGGATCAAATATAAAAGTCAGCCGAATTAGTGTTGATACTGCAAGGAGACGTATTGTGTGAAAATAAATGTAAGATGTTGTTTAATGGCTGATATATTTATGATCCACGTCACGTTTTCAGTTCCTCATGTTTGTCTAGAAGTCTTCTCATCAGGGCTCTATAAATAAAGAACTACGGCAGATATGTAATATTTAATGCAGCCAAACCGTGTATTACAATAATGTTATGTGATGACTTTCAAAGAGAAAAGCAAGCACACTCGGAATAAAGTATTATTTTATATTTTTTAAATGTTTTCGGTCTGTTTCCGGTATTTGTTAATGACGATGTGCTCTGAGATGTGAGACTGGAATTGCACAGGGGAAAATAACGTAGGCTATATTTAGATGCGGATTTTGTTAAACTAATATGTTTGCGCTGTGGACCAACACTATACATTGACGGAGAAGGGGGTAGCAATAAAGATAACACCATTAAACAGTTACACAACATAACAGAAATAATATCGATAGCAGCGTCCCTAGCAACCACCTTGGTAACAATGAAAACGTTCTATGGACGCAATTTCCTGAAGTAATCTTCGTAATAACTAGCAAACTAAAGATCATGTACATCCACTGCACACATAATCTGAAATAACAACTCATAGTTCTCGCATCAAATGACATCAAAACGCATTTTAATGGCCAAACTAACCTTAAAATAGGCATTTTACACCGAGAATAAAATGAAGGTCGGCCATGTTTTTTTTCTGCAGGGAGAAATTTGAAGATCACGTGACATAGATGCCAGCCATTGGAATTAATGGAATGCAGTTGGAGGTCAACCAATCACAGAGCTTGAGAACTAATCACGGGGCTTGTCAAACAGAGCACATGGTGTAGTCCTAAACGATAGTTGGGGATTCTGGGTAGTGTAGTGTCTTCTGCCATCCTTTAATCCGAAAAAATTGTTGTTGCTCAGAATCTAAGGGGAAAAATACAAAAGCATTGCACACAATTTAAACCAATCAATGTTGTGAAATTAACAAGGATAATCTGGTGTTTTTTAGTCGATGAGTAGTGCAGATATCACTGTAAAATAAATCGACAGTAAGGGGAATACTTACTTCCGGGTGTACAATTCTCCGTTATCCAATGGGAATGGACGCTCACATTGCCTTTAAGGGCAGCCGACACAAACGAATGCCGTGCTTCCATGAGCGTCAAATCCTGCCGCAGATGGGAATACATTTAAATCAGTTGAAAGCTATTTGCGTCCCTTTATGAAGCTGAAGGAGCATAGGAGCGTCACAACTGCACGCCACGGGACCCTGACCAAACGTCGCTCCTGGATGATTATGGAGTGAGAGTGTATTGCCATATCTACCTTCATAATAACACCCGTTCCGTCTCCGTGTAAACGGGGCCTTATTTGGTGTGAACGCGATCTTCTAGGACAGTTCGAGGGAGTAAAAAGGCAGCAAAGTTGTCTGCTAAGAATGTGTTGAATAAAGCCCCGGCCACACGAGGATGATAACGGTCGTATCTGCTACAGTTCTCTATCAGATAGACGGTTCAGCCACACAAGGCCGACATGGAAACGCAGAAAACGATAATGATAACGGGTCCCTAGGTGGGTAGATCTGCAAACGAAACGATCTGGGGGGGCAAACGGCTCCATGTTTATGCCTAACGATCATGTCCTGATAACGATGACGCATTAGCCCCGCCCCTCCCCACCTCTCCTGCTCAGATATTAGCTGCTGGGCTCTCAGAAGAGGGGGAGGAAAAGAGAGGCTCCGTTGTATATTCTTATATTAATATATAGAGTCGTTATTCATTTGTTTTAAAGCTCAATAAATAACAAAGAAGACCTTTGACCGGCCCTTTTCTAATTTTGTCCAGAAGATTTCAACTTTAACGGACATGTTCTAACTGAAACTCTGCTGCACGGTCCCCTCGTCCCTTGGAAGAGGCGGAGAGGTGGGTGTTTTTCATCTGCTGGTGGACTACCGGAGTGCAGGAGCAAACGCTTGCTTCGGGGAGGGAGAAAAAGAGCCAGAGCGTCCACAGCGGAGAATAAACAGAAGGGCAACCATGGCAACCATGCGAGGGAAGTCTTCTTCCCTGCTTTTGTGCAGGACTACAGCGCCACTTACAGGCCTGGCATATATACTACAGCGTATCCAGCGCTTTCGAGCGGTCTCGTGTGAACTGACACGTTTCTGGTGCCTATTGCGTGTGGACGGAATACTTTTTTGATAACGATTGCGGTCCGTTATCGTTTTCGTCCTCGTGTGGCAAGGGCATAAGACTTGAGATAAGAGAAGAAGGATCTTTATTAATCCCCGTGGGGAAATTCAGTAGTTTAACAGCAACAGGGTAAGATTTGAAAAACAGGTCAGTACAGATTCACACATATTCATAAAATTAAGGATAAAATCAAAGATAAACATTTAAAATGGTAAATTACGGTGGCCCTGAAGTGCAAGACACCACAGCATTTCAGAAAACACTACAGCATTTCAGAAAACACCACAGCATTTCACAAAACGCTACAGCATTTCACAAAACACTACAGCATTTCACAAAACACTACAGCATTTCAGAAAACGCCACAGCATTTCAGAAAACACTACAGCATTTCACAAAACACTACAGCATTTCAGAAAACGCCACAGCATTTCAGAAAACACCACAGCATTTCAGAAAACGCCACAGCATTTCAGAAAACACTACAGCATTTCAGAAAACACTACAGCATTTCAGAAAACGCCACAGCATTTCAGAAAACACTACAGCATTTCAGAAAACGCCACAGCATTTCAGAAAACACTACAGCATTTCACAAAACACTACAGCATTTCAGAAAACGCCACAGCATTTCAGAAAACACTACAGCATTTCAGAAAACACTACAGCATTTCACAAAACACTACAGCATTTCAGAAAACGCCACAGCATTTCAGAAAACGCCACAGCATTTCACAAAACGCCACAACATTTCAGAAAACACCACAGCATTTCAGAAAACACCACAGCATTTCACATTGGGCGGAAAGGGTATTCCTTTAGGGAGAACACTTCTTGTTTGTGATTGGACAGAGCCAGCCAGAGAAGCACTGCTGTGATTGGTTGTTTTTGCTGCCAGTCAAGAAATGACGCTTCGTGATTGGTCAACACCCGACAGCGAAATATGTCCCAACACATCAGCCGTTAGCACACACACACAGCTCCTCATATCTGTTCAGAAACTGGACACAATTTAAACATGTACAAACCACAGACTGTCTATGTCATGGTGAATACAGTCGCTGCTTTATTTATGTCTGTATGACGTTGTTGTGAGTGTGGACGGAGCAGCAACAGGTTAGTTTAGCCTGATGGATCCGATTCCATTCAGAAAACACGCATTTTAAAAGCTTTTCGCCTGCCGTCTTGTCTGCAGAGTTGTCAAAGCGTTAATTCATGTTTTTTACTAACCGTTATCAGTATGTAGTTACTTCGGCATCACTTTGAAACGTGTATTACAATTAAATCACGGTCAAATATTTTCATTTTGTTGTAGTTGGTATCTCCCATAGAATTTACATGGAGATAAGCCCCGCCCCCTATCCAGCGCGTCTTGTTTGAATGACAGGAGCAAACACAGCTGACAGCCGCGGTGAAACTCGAGTGATTAGAGCGATGCGAATATTGGGTGGTCTACCATAGTATTTACATGGAGATAAGCCCCTTAAAAACCATGAATGAATAAAGCATTAATTCTGTGTTTACTCTCGTCATTCAAACAAGACGCTGGAGAGGGGGCGGGCCGTATCTCCATGTAAATCCTATCGGAATCGGATCGATCAGGCTAAACTAACCTGTAGCTGCTCCGTCCACACTCACAACAACGTCATACAGACATAAATAAAGCAGCGACTGTATTCGCCATAACATAGACAGTCTGTGTTTTGTATATATTTAACTTTTGTGCAGTTTCTGAACAGATATGAGGAGCTGTGAGCTCTGAGTGTGTGCTAACAGCTAATGGCTGATGTGTTGGGCGAAGCGTAATTTCTTGACTGGCAGCAAAAACAACCAATCACAGCAGTGCTTCTATGGCTGGCTCTGTCCAATCACAAACAAGAAGTTTTCTCCCTAAGGAATACCCTTTCCGTCCAATGTGAAATGCTGTTGTGTTTTCTGAAATGCTGTTGTGTTTTGTGAAATGCTGTGGCGTTTTGTGAAATGCTGCAGCGTTTTGTGAAATGCTGTTGTGTTTTCTGAAATGCTGTGGCGTTTTGTGAAATGCTGTGGTGTCTTGCACTTCAGGGCCACCATAGTAAATAACTATAAAATAAGAAATGAATGAAAATGAACATAAATACATTATTTACATGTGTATGTGAAAACAATGTGTATTTTATGTCCAGTAATTGTGTCACATTGTTGACCCCTTGTTGTGCAGCCTGAAGGCTACCGGCACAAAGGATTGTACGAGACACTTGGTGCTGTGCCGAGGAGGGATGAGTCTGTGGCTGAACTCCTCATCTTCACTAGCTCTGCGTGGAGTGGGTGGAGGGGTTCTCTAGGATGCAGTCCAGCTTACCCCTTGTCCTCCCCTCTGCCATGTCCTCCAGAGTGTCCAGTTGTACTCCAACTACAGAGCTAGCCTTCCTCACCAGCTTGTTCAGCCTGTCAGTGTCCCTTGTGTTGGTGTCTCCCCCCCAGCACACCACGGCAAAGAAGAGCACACTGGCCACCACAGACTGGTAGAACATCTGCAGCAGCCTTGTGCTGAAGGACCTGAGCCTCCTCAGGAAGAACAGCTTGCTCTGTCCTTTCCTGAAGAGAGCATCAGTGTTGTCTGACCAGTCCAGTTTATTGTTCAGGTGCACTCCCAGGAACTTGTAGCTGTTCAACACCTCCACATCCTCCCCCCTGATGGTGATGGGGGTTAGAGGCATATTCCTGCTCCTCCTGAAGTTAACCTCCACATCCTCCCCCCTGATGGTGATGGGGGTCAGAGGCCTCTTCCTGCTACGCCTGAAGTCCACCACCAGCTCCAGTCTTGCTGATGTTGAACTGAAGGTGATTGTTGTCACACGAGCCTGCGAAGTTCTCCACCAGGGCCCTGTACTCCTCCTCGGTGTCATCTGTAATGCAGCTGACAATGGAGGAGTCATCGGAGAACTTCTGTATGTGGCATGAGCCGGAGTTGAAGCGGAAGTCGGAGGTGTAGAGGGTGAACAGATGCCACCCAAGTGATCCAATTTAAAGTTCCCAATTCACTGCTTGCCCTGTTTTGGGATAAATATTGAGAGAAATTGCTAGTACTCCCTTATTTACATCTAAGAATGTGTATCAGTAAATCATTATTACATTGAATAACAAACAAAGTCCTTCTCTTTCTCTACAGGTTTAATTATACTGCCCTTTCAGTGCATGACATTAAGGATTTTGGGAGATGGCCCTGTGGGCCATCTAAGCTAATTTACAGATGGCCCTGAGCCCAATAGAGATTGCCCTGAAAAATGCGCGCGGACGAAATGGCACGAAGGGTTTGGGGGGCCTCCCCCTAGAACATTTAGATTTGTGTAGGTCTTAGATGCTGTCTGGTTCTCTAGACTGAATTATAAGATGAACCACCACAATATTATATTGTACAATTTCAATTGTATTCTTCATTTCACTTGTTTGTTTGTTCTTGTTTGTGTTTGCTCGCTTCATGCCCTGCATAGCTATAAGAAACACTTAAGTTGTTGGTCAAGACACTTTCCATCTAATGAAGGCAAATGCCTTCCCAGATGGAAACATTACATTCAGTTATAACTGCCAAAACAAACATTATTTACACTATTATGGCCCCTGTTAAAAATGTTTGTAATGTTATCTACTGTAAATTGGTCGAACGAATGCCTCCTCATCCGGAAGCTGACCGAGCAGACCCGAGCAGCAGTCGAGAGGAGCCGAGCGCATCCGCGAAGCACACAAAATGGCGACGTCAGAGTTCCCGTTACCCGGCAAATCTAAATCTCTTCGGTCAAAATAATTTCCCTTTAGCGCAATACCGCTTCAGTTGCGCCACTTATGTGACAGACAAGAAGAGTATGTGACAGACAAGAATAGTCAATTCTAATGTCTAACACTTAATGTGGAGAAAGAGATGTCCTGTATGGGTTGATTGTGCGTTGATCTGTTGGTAATGCCTCGGAGTTCCGGTGGGCATGTAAACAAATGCATAATGCTGCGCTATACTTTGTGGCCTCACCCAGTTGCATAGCGACACTTATTGTTTACAGATGTAGCGCTTCATTTCAGACAGTTTGAAATGCGAGGGCCGTGATTGGTACGTGATCTGCCCTCGCTCAAGGGAAAACCTCCAGCTTGACTTGAGACCTCCCCCGTGATAAATAAATGTAATTAATGAAGCCAGCTGCAATGGATCATTGATCCACCAGGGGGTGCAGTGGGGTTCCACACTGGAGCTCATGTGAAATAAAGTCAGATACAGTACGGTGGATGTACAGTGGAACTTTGTTAAGATCCATATGTCACGGATATCATACTCTGTGCTAAATAAGAGACATGTAATCATTTACAAAACATCACCATGTTGTTATTGTAATGGCAATTTCCTTCTCCTATGTCCTAGATATTTTTGCTGTTACTTTCACAGAAGGGCTGAAGAGTGATCCAGACACAGACACAAACAGATGATTTCCGGTCCTTTGTTGAAGTTTATAATGTTGTTTATTCAGCTTTACATACCAGGGTTAATTGTACAGTTTCTAATTGTTGTGATGAGCATCTGCCGGGCTGGTGGAATCGGTATGCTCTCTTCCTCCTGTGTCCACACCTCTCCTGTCACCTATGACCTCCTTATATACACCCGGTGCAGCTAAACCCCGCCACCCAGTGTTCATAAATAATATTGCACTATACATATAACTCAAATAAACTGACACACCAACAACACCCACAAAATGGCTCCTACACACCGGCCCCTAATTGGCTTTAGTATGAAAACAAAAACAATTACCAATAAATAATAAAGGAGCTATACAAATGGTGTGTAAGTGTTAGCATGTAATTCTTAAAGAATGTTTAGTTTATTTTCTTCTCCCTTATTTTAAGGGTCATCAGTCTTTGCTGTTCTTTATGTCTCAGCTTCCTGGAGCAGACATATCTTCGTTATTGGACTCATTAAGATGTTGCTCTTAGTTTGAAGTCGAACTGTGTGCACAAGACCTTGTCCGTCTGGTTTTGTCTCCAGTATTCTGCCCATTAACCAGGAGCCACGTGGAACAGTGGAATCAGCCACTACAACAATGTCACCTGGAGCAAAGCTTCTTTTTTCCTTTAACCACCGTTGTCTATTTTGGATTAGAGGCAGGTATTCCTGTGTCCACCTTTTCCAAAAGAGATCTGCCTTATATTGCACTTGTCTCCATCTGCATTTGATTTACAAGTCTTCCTTTACAAAGAGTCCAGGTGGTAGTTTCGGCTTGGTTTTCATCAGAAGAAGATGGTTAGGTGTGAGAGCCTCTAGGTCCATCGGATCGTCAGAAGATTTTGTAATTGGTCGATCATTTAGAATCGCTTCGACTTCACAAAGAAAGGTTTGCAATCCTTCGTCGTCCAGAACTTGTTGTTTTAGAACAGAACACAGCACATTTCGAACCATACGGATCAATCATTCCCAAACACCGCTGTGATGGCTTCCTGCTGGGGGGTTAAAATACCACCTTATCCCTCGCTGAAGCATAGCACTCTGAATTCTGTCTTGATTCAAACCATTGAGTGCTTCTCTTAGCTCTCTATTTGCACCGACAACATTTGTGCCATTGTCTGACCTTAAAGAGGAAACTTGACCTCGCCGACAAATAAATCGTCGTAGTGCATGGATGCAGGAGTCTGTGTCAACTGCGTATGCAACTTCAAGATGTACTGCTCTGCTTGCCATGCAAGTGAAGATTACGCCATATCTTTTGACAAGACTTCGTCCTCTCTTGATCTCAATAGGACCGAAGTAGTCTACTCCTGTATTTGTGAAGGGAGGTGTATCTGGTAGAATCCTTTCCAAGGGCAAGTCTGCCATTTTCTGTTCTCCAAGTTTTCCACGATGCCGTTTACACACAGTACAGTTTGATATAATCTTTCTTGCCGCAGAGTTAGCTTTGATTATCCTGTACTTTTTACGGAGTCGAGACAGCATCTGGTTCCTTCCTCCATGTCCAAGGTCTTCATGAATATCTCGTAACAATAGTGTGGATATGTGAAGATCCTTTGAGAGAATGATCGGATGTTTGGGCTCTTCAGGCATTGCTAGTCGTTTCAAGCGACCACCCAGTCTCAGAAGTTCATGATCCAATATTGGATCCAGTTTGTACAAGCAACTGCTTCCTTTCACATTATGTTTACCAGCTTCTAGTAAAGATAGTTCTTATTTGAACCGTTGCCTTTGACTAAAATAAATGACTGCATTTTCTGCTTGAACAAGATCTTCAGGACATAAACATTGTCTGCGGAGTGTTCCTTTAAAAAGGCCTGTATCTTCCTTTCGACCTTTTCCTTTAATCTTCTAGGATCCTTTTCAGAGCCATTCACAGTAGTCTGAATCTCCTTTCTCCTTTGAATCAGCTCCAAGAGTGTCGTTTTTACTTTAAGAAGCCAGGCTACAGCAGTCTTCAGTTTTCTCCATGATGAGAAGTGGTTTATCAGAGAGTTTGTGGGGCTCAATGAATCTTTGACAATGACGTTCATTGTGATGTCCTGCTTGATTTCTGGATCATTGCCAGAGATATCTGAATCCACATGAGAGTTTGGCCATTCTCTATCTGGCTTGGAGAGAAACTCAGGTCCCTTGATCCATCTCCTACAGTTTAAGAATTGGTCTGCCTTTAGTCCTCTAGAGCAGTGGTTCCCAAACGGTGTGCCTCAGCACACTGTTGTGCCGTGAGGCAAGTCCGGGTGTGCCGTGGGATTTTGTGACAACCATACGTTATTATTGCAATATACAACAAATATATATTTATATAAAATAATTATTTTATTTACTATAATATCAGTACTTTATAGGTTTATATGTACGTAATCTGCGCGACTTGCGCGTCCACATCTCCACGTGCAGTGCTGCATAAACATGGCTGAGTCAGCGATAACTCTCGAGGGGTGGAGGTATGCCCATTATTTTGAGTTCGTCCGAAGAATAGACAGGAATGTGACGGTGAGGTGCAAACTGTGTCCAGGCCAGAAGCTGTTATCCACTGCTGCAAACACCACGTCAAACCTCAACAAACACCTGCAAAGAACACATGCTAAGGTGAAGCTACCGCACACGCTATTTGTTGTTTGTTTATATCACGTGGTCTGTTCTTCTTTTCTGTCTTCCGGTTGTTGCCTGTTTTGAATGATAAATTCACACTACCGCCGCCTGCTGGTAAGGAAAGTTATTGCCACTCACGCATGTGCAGTTCGTACGTGCTCGGCGAGTAAAGTAACGAGTTACTTTATGTAGATAGTAACGAAGTAGTGTAATATATCACTTTTTTTTTTTTTTAAAGTAATATGTAATATATTACATTTTTTTAGTAACGACCCCATCTCTGGAGTTGGCGTTCTCTACTCTGATTTACATGAAGAACAACAGGAGGTCACGGCTCTCTGTTGAACAGGACTTGCGAGTGGCCCTCTCCTCAGCGCCCCGACAGGCACATGTATCTCACTCATTTGTAAGTCAGCAAAAATATTTACAATAGCACATGTTTCAATGCTGATTGCTGAAATGTTACATTTATAATTTGTAGTTCAGGACCATGGACAATGCAGCTTCCTTGCATTGACAGTTCTCTGTGCTGAATTTCTGCTGAGTTTCCTTTGCCTCATTTTTAATGTTGTGACCTGTCTGGTTTAAATGAGTGTGTTGCTGCTTTGATGAAGCCTAATTTGGTAAAGTTTCAAATTAATTTCTGAAATATTTCGTTAATAAATATTTCATGAGTAATATAGTTGTCTTTGTCACATTTCATTTGGCATTAGTAAATAATTATGCACATTTACAGATATTTTACATGATATGAGTGATAACACGTGTTATAAGGGCTATTTTGCACAATAGGTGTGCCTTGAGATTTTTACTTGTCCTTTGGTGTGCCTTGGGCACAAAAAGTTTGGGAACCACTGCTCTAGAGGCTTCATCTGCAGGATTTTCCTTTGTTCCAATATACCTCCATTGTGATACATCCGTGGCATCCCTTACAATAGAGATCCTGTTTGCTACAAATGTTTGAAAGCGTTTGGTTTCGTTTTTTATGTATTTTAGCACGGTAGTGCTATCAGTCCAGAAGACGGATTGGTCCAGTTGCAGCTGTAATTCTTTCTTCAGCATTGTGTCGATTTTGACATCCAGGACTGCTGCTGTAAGCTTCATTCTGGGAATTGTAACTTGTTTCAATGGTGACACTCTGGATTTTCCTGTTATGAATGAAACATGCACTTCTTTGTTATCATTCTCCAGTCTTAGATATGAAACAGTGCCGTAGCCGCTTTCACTAGCATCAGAAAAGTGGTGCAGATGTGCATGTCTGACTTGACCAAAGCTTGTTGGCTTCATGCACCGGTCCACTTGAAACTCTGCCATCTTATTGATGTCTGCTAGCCATCCTGACCAGTGCTGAACTAAAGCTTGTGGTATGTTTTCATCCCATCCAAGTTTCTTCCTACAAAGCTCCTGCATGATCAGTTTGGCTGAATGGTGCCAGAAATCCTAAGGGGTCGTATATAGAGCCGACAACAGACAAGATGCCACGTCTTGTATATGGTCGTTCTTGTGCAGCAATTTTGAACTTGAACACATCCGTTTCAACACACCAGTGCAATCCCAGTGCTCTTTCCATTGGTAGCTTGCCCCTATCCAAGTCCAAGTCCTTGGTCTCTTTGGTTCTGCTTTGTTGTGGAATGGATGATAATACAGCACGGCTGTTGCTGATCCACTTTGACAGCATAAATCCTCCATTTCGACAGAGAGCAATCAGGTCTCCTACCATTTTCACTGCTTCTGGCTCAGAGGGCATGGATTTTAGGCAATCGTCCACGTAGAAGTTATTTTTAACTGTGTCTACCACATCTGCTGTAAAGTTATCTTTGTTGTCCTCAGCAGTCTTTCTCAATGTGAAGTTTGCACAACTGGGTGATGATACTGCTCCAAAAAGATGTACCTTCATCCGGTATTCAGCAAGATCCTGTTGCACATCACCGTTGGGCCACCACAGGAATCGCAGATAGTCAATATGCCCCTTTGACACCTTAACCTGATGAAACATTGCTTTGATGTCAGCCATTAAGGCAACTGGTTCTTGTCTAAATCTGATAAGGACTCCGATGAGTGAGTTTGTTAGATGCGGACCCTGAAGCAGTTGGCAGTTAAGTGATGTTCCTTTGAAGACAGCACCACAGTCAAAGACCACCCTTAATGTTCCTTTCTTCGAGTGATATACCCCATGGTGAGGTATATACCAACGCTTGTTATCACTTGGCTTTAGCTGGTTTACTGGTACCATTTCAGCATAATCGTTGTTGATCATTTCCGTTAGAAAGGAAGTGTATTCATTGTGAAATTTCTCATTTTTTCCAAACTTGCGTTTCAGGCTTTGGATACGCTGTTCAGCGATGCATCGGTTATTTGGCATGCTGGGATCTTCTTGTCTAAATGGTAAGTCGAGGCAGTAGTGTCCATCTGTGGTTTTTGCAGAGTGATTCATAATGTTCAGGAATTGTTTGTCTTCTCTGGACATTTCCTCTGTTTCCTTACTTGTATTTTCATTGAAGTCATGATTGTATTGTTTGACCAATAGCTCCTCTAGGTGTACAATGGATATCCGATTGACAGCAGCAGCAGGGTGGCCATTAGCATCTCTGCTGTCGTTGCTTCCTTTTAGGGGACCATAGAAGACCGACCCCAGTAGGGTGTTTACAGCGTACGGTCCTTCTCCTTGGCTATTGATCAGCTCCCAAGGTTCCAATACTTTAGGAGAATTTGTCCCAATGAGTAGGTCAATGCCAGAAGCAATTTAATTAATTTTGATGTCCTTTAATGCCCCTTTCACACCAGCGCTTTTTCAGCTCCGGCTCGGAGCTGGAGCCGGAAAAGCGCCGGTTTTTCCTGTTCACACCGCAGCGGCGGCGCCGCCTCTTAGCTCCGGAATCGGGTTCACTTCCAGCTCCAAAAAATTGTCGGTCTAGAGGCAAGAGCTTCGGAGCTAAGAGGTGGCGTCGCTTACGTCTCTCTTACGTCGAGGCATGCAGGAAACTAAACCCTCCTCCCCTGAACATGGGTCGACTGTCATGCCTGCCTACAAGCAGTAGTGCTTATAAACACACTTTATAAAGTCAGGCAACACTAACCAGGCTTCGTGTGATTCTGTTTATTTGTACCTTACTTTGACCATCCGTTCACTGTTATTGATCATTGGAGAGAGGCAGACGTTTTGTTTTGTATTATAGCAGCTATCGGATGGAATCAATACATGGGCTGCACAGGTTGTCGTGTCCGACTATCACAAGTAGAATCATAATAAAAACACGCCGGTAAAATGTGCCTGTAGAAAACGGTTTATGCCACAATAGGATAGCAATAGCAAGTAGTCAGTTTAGCTTTGGTTGCTATGCTAACATCACCCATTTTATACCAGAGAAACTTTCATAACAGCGTTGTGATGCCAAACAGCGTCAATTCAGACTGACACACATTCACTTAGGCTAAGGGGAACTGGGGATATGTATCAGCTGCTTGTGTGAGTCGGACAGTGAATACTTTAGAGCGGCCGCTGCAGTGTGAGCTAACCGGGAGCTAACGGAGGAGAATAAACTCCCGTGGAAGAGCAGCCAACACTGCAGCGGTCGGTAAATGCTGCAGAAACACATTAATAAACAATGAACCACGGCACTCTGGAGAAAAGTATAAGGTTGGAGAAGTCGTTATTCAATTTATCTGCTTCGTGTGATTAAAAGCAACACGATCATCGACCCGACGCAGTTCCCCGTTGTTGTTGTTGTGAGCGCCGTAACGCCGTTGGGGAGCAAATCAGCGATGTAAACGGTGACCTCATGACGCAGCAGCGGCAGCACCAGTCGGGTGCTGGGCGGTATGAACAGAGCGGGAGCAGAAAAGGGAAACCGGAGCTGAACCAGAAAAGCTCCCGCTCGGAGCTAGAAAGGGAAAAGCGCTGGTGTGAAAGCCGCATAAGTAAGGCCATTTTTCCAGATCTTCTTGTAGAGGAATATTGTGCTTGGAAACAGGCATGGTTTTATGTGTGAAGACATCGGATAGTTGAAGGAAATTGTTTTCGTCCAGACTCGATATTTCCAAACCTGAGATATGATGACTAGACACAATTTTTTTCTGATTCATTTTCTTTAGGAGAATATTAGTCCTTTGTCCTGTAAGGTTTATTCTCCTCATTAAACTTTCTGTGCAAAAGGTAGATGAACTTCCATGGTCCAGAAATGCATAAGTTTGTAACACTTTGTCCCCTTTGTGGCTCTTTACTTGTACTGGTACAATGGAGAAGACGGAGTTTTCATCAATGTGCCCACATGTATGAGGTGAGATGACACTATTACTTTCCATTGGCTTCCCATTCTGTTTTGTGTGTTCTGCTTCCTCTCTTTTGCCTTTTTGTTCAATGTGGAGTATTTCAGGATGACTTTGATTGCACACATAACATGTCAAACGACTGTGGCAGTGTTTGCTCATGTGTCCTATTTTTAGGCATCCAAAACACACCCCTTTTCCTTTCAAGAAGTCAATTTTTTCTCTGTGTGTTCTCTGCAGGATGTGTGGACACTGCTCCAATGAGTGACCACTTCTTCTACAGAACAAACACAAATGTAGGGAGTTGGTGGTTGATGGAGGTATTTTCATTCCATTCGTTGTTGCATGTTCTAGCACTGGTGTTCTTGGGCAGGTAATAATTGTTGCAAAACTACTTCCTCTTAGGCTTGGGTTTCCCTTTGAAAAGGTAGAGATAACAGTTTTGATAGCTGCAGTTGGTTTATCATCCTGGATGCTTCCAAACAGAGGATCTGACAGTATCTTCACTTGCCTTTCTATAAAGTTGACAAGGTCAGGAAATGTAGCTCAATGCCCACGCTCTTCCTGTAGCTGACATGCTCTATTCCTCCACTTGTCTCTGAGTTTGTAGGGTAGTTTCTGAAGTATGTGTTTCATGTTTGAAACAACATTCATTTCATCCATATAGGTGAGACGTTCCATTGCATTGCAACAACCTCTTAGGAACAAAGAGAAGGCTTGCAGTGCTTTCACATCTTCGGCTTTGATCATTGTCCAGGTAAATGCTTTGTTCATGTATGCAGTGGCGATCTTGTGTTCATTACCAAAGTGTTCTTTAAGCAGCTGTTTTGCCCTTTGATAACCTTGAGCTGGAGGCAGATGTTGGCAGCTGCGCACTAGGTCCTTTGGTTGGCCTCTAGTGTATTGCTCTAGGTAATGCAGGCAGTCACTTTCATCATTAGTTTTCCGCTCTACTCCTCTTTCAAATGCACGGATGAAGGCTTCAAACTGCAATGGGTCACCATCATAAACAGGAATGTCTCTTGGAGGTAAAGTAGAAGTGAGATGTTGTTGAGCCAGCATAGCAGTGTTGTCATTTTGCCTCTGGATTAGGTTATAGATGTCACCTTGATTACCATTGTTGATTACAGGTGGTGTGATGTCAACATGTCCCTGCACATGTGTCTGTATACTTTGTCTGGGAATAGAGGTTTGGGCTTGATGAGGCAAGAATTCAGATGCATGTAGTATAAATCTTGCTGTAGGGTTTCTGAAGTAAGAGCTCATCCCATCTGATGCTCTAGAGGTGTGTCTTGATCCCATGCTGAGCACGTTTAGCCTAGCATTGGCTTCTGCCAGTTTAGTTTGTATATCCAATTGTTCCTTTTTCCGTTTCACCTGTTCTTCCTGTTGTTCCAACTGTTGTTTCTGTTGTTCCAACTGTTGTTCCTGTTGTTGTTTCTGTTGTTCCAACTGTTGTTTCTGTTGTTCCAACTGTTGTTTCTGGTGTTTTAATTGTTCCCCTTCTACATCAAGCTCATGTTGTTTGTTCAGTGCTGCCGCCCTTTCGATTAAAGCCGCCCTTTCTGCCTGGGCTTTAATTCGAGCAGAAGAGGTAGATGATGCATGTGATGAACCAGTTTTGTGTTTTGACTGAGGGTGTGATGCCTTTGAAACACTGTCATCAGGTCCGATGTCATCTGAACTGACACTTTGTTCTATGGCACTTCCTACAATAGAGTGTGTAATTGCCTGTCCACTCTCAGATAACCACACATTTGCATCTTGTATAAATCCATCAAATATATGCATCTTTTCTTGCAGCCATTGCTTTTGCTTTCCCATTTCTTCTTCAGGCAGTTGAAGGTCGGTTAATGATTTGTGAGTTGCTTTTAATTCATCACACAACTTCATAAATTCAACCAGTTTCAACTGTATTTCCTTTGCATTGTCTTTTGAGCTCATAAGCTCTTTCAGTCTTTCTATTAACTTCTTTACTTGTTTGTAGCTGAAGTTTCTTGCTTTTTGACAGTTTGCAATAAACAATTCCAATCCTTTGGCAGTGTGAGTGATAATCCTTTTTTCCCTCACAGATTGCAGTCCAACAGCGCCATCTTGTGACGTGACGTCAGATTTCACAGACATGATTAATGTTCACCGTCCCTTTAAGTTTCGTTTTCAGGAATTGTCCGTTAGCTGACAGCGCGCTGTTTCAAACAGCTGACAACGTTGCAGCATTACATCCATTTACTAAGCCATTGTCCAATACAGCTTAATATCTCCAATACAATCTACTTATCACGCTGCACGGTGCACATACCCGGCCGCTTTCCCAGTCCTCTCTCAGCCTCTTCGGTCCTCGCAGGTGGGAACAATCTCCAGCTGATTGTGGCGTGTGCAGCTGATCCGTGATGACGATGTCGATTGTGCATTAATCCAATTGTTTGTTTCTGTTGAAAACGATCCTTAATCCAATTTGAAGTGATTCTTATTGTCCAGTTTCACTCAAAGAGTGCGATTCCACTTATTGTAATGGCAATTTCCTTCTCCTATGTCCTAGATATTTTTGCCGTTACTTTCACAGAAGGGCTGAAGAGTGATCCAGACGCAGACACAAACAGATGATTTCCGGTCCTTTGTTGAAGTTTATAATGTTGTTTATTCAGCTTTACATACCAGGGTTAATTGTACAGTTTATAATTGTTGTGATGAGCATCTGCCGGGCTGGTGGAATCGGTATGCTCTCTTCCTCCTGTGTCCACATCTCTCCTGTCACCTATGACCTCCTTATATACACCCGGTGCAGCTAAACCCCGCCACCCAGTGTTCATAAATAATATTGCACTATACATATAATTCAAATAAACTGACACACCAACAACACCCACAAAATGGCTCCGACAGTTATTTAACAAAATAATGTTGTTTAGTCGAAAAAAACGAACGGGAGGAAATGCAGCCCGGCTCTTGTTATGGAAATCTTAGACCCAGTCAATACTGTGGAGATTCACAAGTCAGAAAGATCAAAAATAAATGGTAAAACAGACAGAGTTGTCTTTCTGGTTATTTATTTGAAGCTTCAAATACAAAAACACAATACAAAGACACAGGTCTCACAGAGTATAGGATAGTCTGCAGGAGTGTGCGCAGTAGTAATAAAATAGCAAAGCTTATATACAGGAAAGGGCGGGAAGCTCAGAAATCTGTCTTCACACGGTCTCATATTGTTATTAGACACCTGTCCTTGAGCTCAGAAAAGGGAAGTTCTTGTGTGACTTTGTGTGAAGAGGAGTAGTCTCAACATAGTCTGCCAAATCAGCTCTGTGGCCTTGAAGCGCTTGGGAATAAAACCCTCATTAGAGTAAAAGAAGAAAACAGCACATATCAGGAAATGATATAGTTGTTTTAGACAATGTTTTGAGAAGCATTTGGTTTTAACATATAAGGATATAATAAAAATGTCCACTACATTCTCCCCTTTTGATCATACTTGATCAATAAAAAAATAACAAATGACAGGATAGACTGATATAACACATCAATGCATACACTCCATTGCTGGTTTAAGTAAACACATCACAAATATATCATAGAAAACTGGCTGTTTTTGTGGAGGACAGACTCCAATATAATGTAAGCATAAGAGGAGGGTACTCGATTCACATGGATTATTTTGCAGTGTCGAAACCAGACTCTTCTGATTCTAGCTGGTCTATCTCACTGTGGCGCAAAGGATTGTCGTGTAATGGAATAGCAGTATACTGAACGAAAGCTGAGGATACCATGCTGGAAACGCACTTCTTCAGTATTGGGATAATCAAACAGGTACAACTGATTAATAGGCCGAAAATGATCGCCAGGGGTGTAACTATCCTAGCCAGCCATGCTTCCCACCCGCCCGATGTAAGCCAGGACCACCAGTCCCAGCCACCTGCGTTGGATATGTCATCCGCTTTAGACGTTTTGTGGTACACTCTCTGGATGCAGAGGCTGTGTTTCATCCCTCTCAAATGGCTGGGGTGCACATGGCTGACGGGTTGGTACTTTGCATATGTGGTATCAAACGTAGATGCACGCAAAGGGGAGTTAGACCGATTACTGCATGGTGGGGGAAGCGGCCTGGCATAACCCCACTCAGTTACGCGGTCTTCACCCTTGATGGGCCTTGTCAGAGCCATAAACGCGCAGAGGTGTTCAACCTGGGTCAGAAAGCGCGGACGAACTGGCACGGACATTGATGAGTCCTGGGGGAAAAGGGTGCATGCATAACATGACCCATTTTGTCCTGTGGCCTGCAAGAATGATCTCAGAGTGTGCCACCAGACGTTACCGGTGATCCCATTACTGGTCTGAACCTCATCAATGTTGCTATGGTCGTTATTGCCTATGTATAGGTTACGTTTTAGAAACGTAGATGTACCTATGGATGTCAACAGTTGCGTCAAAGGCTGCTTACCCTTCCTCTCTGGTTCGGGGGTCTGAGTTTTGGGCGCGATGTCTATGTAAAATGTGCCACACGGGTCGGCGCCGGATACATACATACAGACAACATAATAACCCCTGTCTGATATCTGGGCAGCCTGTAGTTGCAACAGGATAACGGGGCTCGATGAATTGACCTTGGAGATAGACAATCTCCCTTTGATGTTTGTTTTGTCGTCCCATAGGGTATAACCCCAATTGGCGTGCGCGGTGGTCCATAAAACAAAAGCTCAGCCCCCCGAGCAGTGAGTGGCAGTGTGACTGTCATCTTCGACATAGCAGATGTAGGCGTCTGCCCACCCCAGTTTCTTAGGGTCGGGGCAATGCATGTAGTCGCACGGGTCTAACTGCACTGTGCTATCTTCCCCATCCGTTAGAGTAATGTTACCAATCCCTGTCTTGACCAGCCCCTCTGCCCATGTGGTTCGCCCTGCTTTCCCCATGTACCTCTTAGATACATAAAATATAGGACTAGTCCTAACACAACTATCATGGCAAGTATGCAGAGGAACCATTCTATGATTGTCCAGGCTCTCCAGTAGTATCAGCATTGCTCACGGTTGTGTTGTCGTCTTCCCAGGCGAGCCCTCATCACGAGGCGGAAATGCTCCATGGGGTGTGTGTGTATTCCCTCGGTTGATTTTGTGACACGGACAGTCAGACTCCGCACACCGGTAACACAAACGAGGAACCAGAGGCATATGGAACCGCTCAGCTGGCACTCGCTCGTGACACCTTGTGTGTAGTGTGTGTTTTGGTGTATGTAGTGCAAGTGTGGTGCTGGTGGTGACTTGGCATGTCACTTGTTGTCGTCTACTTCTTCCGTTGGTGACTAGGACACGTCACTTGTTGTCGTCTTCCGTTGGTGACTAGGACACGTCACTTGTTGTCGTCTGCTTCCGTTGGTGACTAGGACACGTCACTTGTTGTCGTCTGCTTCTACCGTTTCTCCTTTCCTGTGACTACGACCTTGCAGTGGCTGGCGTGGACCCACGTAGCTCTCTCGGCGACCTTGACCGCTGTCTGGGTGACGAGAAGCACCTGATAGGGACCTTGCCAACGATTGGATTTCCAGCTCTTTCTCCGAAAATCCTTGACCAGCACGAAGTCGCCGGGTTGGAGATGGTGAAGTGGACCAGTGGCAGAGGTAGGTAAGGCTGCGGCTACCTGACGTTGGATGTCTGCTAAAGTGGATGACAGGTTAACACAATATGACAACATAGCATCCTCACACAAAGTTGTGGAGGGAAGAGGACATCCTGGAGCCTTGAGTCCAATCTGTGGAGGAGCCCCAAAAAGGATTTCAAATGGGCTGAGTTGACTCCGTGTTCGCTTCTGCATCCGCATGTACATCAGCACAATGGGCAGAGCTTGTGTCCATGACAGACCTGTGTCTGCACAGAATGTTGCTAGCTTGTTTTTTATTGTGCCGTTCTCTCTTTCCACCCCACCCCCACTCTGTGGATGATACGCACAATGCTTTCTGATGTCCATGCCCATGTATTCTCCTATCTGCGTAATGGCCTCATTAGCAAAATGTGAACCGTTGTCGCCAGACATTTTGTCTGGTAGTCCCCATCTAGGAATGATTTCCCTCAGTAGTGCCTTTGCCACAGCATTTGCTGTCTGTGCTTTTACTGGGAAAGCTTCAACCCATTTGGACCACATGTCAACCACCACCACCAGACAGTGCTGCTTACCCTCTGATGGGCTAAGCTCAATGAAATCCAGCATTAGGTGCTCAAATGGCCTGGTGGGAGCAGTAGCGTGGCGTGGGGAAAAATGTAGGGGAAGCCCATTTTTTGGGTGGGGGGGGGGGGGGGTGGTCAATAACGTAACCAGATGAGTGATTACAGCGCCCGGTATCATTTTACACACATTTGTATCACACAGATGCAGGACTTGCACACGCCTGTTATCTAACCGAAAGGTCCGCACGCACTCTCCAGCTGAAACTCTCTCCTTATTAATTTAATGCAGACAATCACACAATCTATGTGATTTTTGGATTTACCGTGCCTCTCAATTGCCCGTGACAGGTCGATGAATCCTGAAGTTTCCCAAGGATTGTTCAGGGAGCACGAATCCTTGTCAAAAAGAAGACATGGCCAGCAAAATAGACGCTGAAGTTTAGCGCTTCCAGTTAGCCACTCCGTGCGGACATAATTATCCTCATTGAACGTCCAATTCTCTCCCTTTTTCCTCTGTGTACACAGCTCGAGTGCGGGCCTGTCATCTGATTTAATTTTCAGTTGCTGCTGTAGCGGAAGTTTAGTAAAGTTATGTTTGATTAAGTACGCCAAATCTCCACCCTCCATAATGCTTCATTTGCTTGATAATTTCTAACGGCGGTGATGACAGTTACAGTATTAAAACTGATGTTGATGTCATTTGATTGGATAGCAGTGTCCAATCAAATCGCCAGCCGCCTCTGAAGGGAAGCAAGAGGCGGCTGGCTTCCCTTGGCTTGGCCCTGACCAATCACAGGTTGGCAGGGGCATCACGTGGGCCTCATCTGATTGGTCAATCCCTCAATTTTTTTTCACCAAGGGAAGCCAGATTCGGCTGGCCTCCTCTCGCAACAGTGAGTGCAATCTACTGTTTCACCATAACATCTAGAGGGGCACTGTTTGTTTCACTCTTTGTAAAATACTCAATGAGAATGGGGGAGCGACGGGCCGGCAGCAACACACAGCAAAGGAGAATTATCGAAACAAAACAAAGTGTTTTTATTTATTTATTTAAATTATAACTACAATCCGAAAAAACAGGGGAAGCCTGGCTTCCCTTGGCCTCCGGGAGAAAACGCCACTGGGTGGGAGGTGGATGTGCTCCGGGTCCTGTAACCTTTACTGGTCTACCAGAATTTAGCATAATGCAAATTAGGCATGCTTCACAGTGCTTTTGAGCTGTTACTGTGAACCCCCTTGTGAACCACTCCTGATTGATAGCCTCTAATATCCCTCCTTTTGACACATGATCCAACCCATGTATCAACTTAGCAAAATGAGGGAAGAAATGTCTTGGGAGACATGGATTGGAATTTGGACCAACCCAGATGCTGGAGGTTGGGTCAAAAACAGCCCCAGCAGCCTTCCACTGAGCCTTCTCAACTGGTGTAGCTAGCTGCTGCATGGAAGTCAGTGACGACATGTTGTCAGTGAAGGAGGAGACAGGGATTTTAACAAATGAGTGTGCGTGAGGTGCGAGAGGAATCAAAGCAGCTGCCTTTGCGGCTGAGTCAGCAGTGGCATTTCCTAGGGAAACTGGGTCTGTACTGCCTGCGTGTGCGGCACATTTACAGACTGCAACTTCGGATGGGAGCAGAATGGCATCTAGTAAGCCTGCAACCAGTACATGGTTAAGTACTGGTTTGCCATCAGATTTCAGAAATTGTCGACACTTCCAAATAGCCCCAAAATCGTGTACTACCCCGAAAGCATAACGTGAGTCAGTGTAAATAGTCACAGTTTTGCCTTCTGCAAACGTGCAGGCTTCAGTTAGTGCGATGAGCTCTGCTGCTTGTGCTGAGAGGTGACATGGGATTGGTCCAGAACGGAGTACAGCAGAATCTGAAACAACAGAAAAACCCACCCGATTAGTGCCCCCTTGGTGGCGACAGGCAGACCCATCAACATACAAAATGAGGTCAGCGTTGGTCAGAGGAACGTCTTTTAAGTCCGGTCTAGGTGTGCACACAATGAGAAGTTTGGCAACACAGTCGTGTTCGTCACCGTCTTCAGGCAAAGGCATAAGAGACGCTGGATTCAGAGTGTTACATCGCTTGACATAAACATTAGGCGTGTCTAACAGGCATGTGTGATACCTAAGGTAACGTGCAGCAGAGAGGTGTGAAGTTCTCTGTTCAAGGAGGATGAGTGAAACAGCATGTGGAACTAACAGGGTCAAAGGTGCATATCCCACAATGTCACGTGAGGAGTTGAGCGCTTTTTCAGCAGCAGCCACTGCACGTAGACATTTAGGCAGGCCAGCAGCTACAGGATCTAGCTTGGAGGAAAAATAGGCAACAGGCCTCTGTTTTCCTCCATGATCTTGAAGGAGAACTGAGGTCATACACCCATGTCGTTCATCCACTGCCTGAGTGAAAGGTTTAGTGTGATCAGGTAGACTTAGAGTCGGTGGGGATTGGAGAGCCAGCTTAATATTAATGAAGGCTTCGTCGGCTTCCGGTGTCCATATAAGGTGATCTGTAGGTTTCAAACCAGTGACGTGCGTGATAGTACGCAGTGGCAATTCGATTGGAAAATAGTTTGGAATGAATGACCTGCAGTATGAACACATCCCCAAAAATGACATCATCTGTCGCTTAGTGACAGGTTTTGGCAGAGCAGCCAATGATGCAATACGCTTATCTGAAAGCATTTTCCCCTCTCCTGAAATGACATGACCCAAAAATGTAACTGTTCTTTGTACATATTGGAGTTTTGACAAACTGGCCTAGTGGCCCTCGGCTGCGAGGTGCATTAACAAAGCAATAGTATCAGCCTCACACTGTTCTACTGTGGGTGCGCAAATCATGAGGTCATCAACATACTGGATGAGAGCGGTGCCTTTAGAAACTTGTAGAGAGGCCAAACTTGTACACAATGCCTGGTTGTACACAGTAGGAGATTCACAGTAGCCTTGACACAAACGCGTGAATGTGTAAGGTTTACCAACATATTCAAATGCAAACCAGAATTGGCTGTCTTTGTGTACAGGGACACTGAAAAATGCATTTGAGAGGTCTATGACAGTAAAAAATGCTGCAGAGGCTGGAACTTGGGAAATAATCAGATAAGGATTTGGGAAGAGCGTGCATGCACAGCTGCATTTACAGCTCGTAAATCCTGGAAAAATCTCCTCTCGTCAGGAGGTTTGTCTCTGATCTTTTTGACAGGAAACACTGGAGTGCGTACCGGGGAATCGTTACACGGAATAATGACCCCTTGTTTAAGCAGAGAGGTAAACACTGGCCGTATGCCATCAACAGCTTCACGTTTCAATGGGTACTGGGGTTGATTTGGACGGAACGTGGACTTAGGAGTGATAACTACAGGCTCTGCAGAGCGAATCAAACCTACATCATATTTGTGAACTGCCCACAGTGTTTTAGGCACTGTTTTTAGCGCGTCAGGGAGCTCAGAAATATGACTGAAAAATGAGAACTCCGGGCCAGATGGGCCAGCAACGGGGTTAACATAGTCATCATTGCCTGTGAGAGTCAGAGAACGCAGTACATGAACTGAGCAGTCAATGCTGTACTTAAACACGTCATGTGATGGGGAATACTCAATCAACGGGTCGTCTGTGCTAGTCCAATCAGTACTAGATTCCCAGTCTTTAACGATTGGACCCAAATCTCTCCTTCTATCAGTGGGGCCCCAGGCTACGATGGATATCCAAAATATCCTACTTTCGAGCGGTCCCTCTCATAAATGGCATGGAGTTTAATTACGTTTAACTTTAAACAATTAAGACACTGTACATCTCACCGAGTATTGAAAGCCCTTTGAGTTCATTGGATCTCGTGAAGTCAATCGGTTCCACCCCGGCGCTGGTCCTCTCATCCCGTACGTTTTCTGTCGAGGTAGAGGAGAATCCGAGGATCCTGGAGCGCGACCACCAGCGTCCGTAGGTGTCCCCAATCGAACTTGCAGTAATCCTGCCGACAACGCCAAATTGTTATGGAAATCTTAGACCCAGTCAATACTGTGGAGATTCACAAGTCAGAAAGATCAAAAATAAATGGTGAAACAGACAGAGTTGTCTTTCTGGTTATTTATTTGAAGCTTCAAATACAAAAACACAATACAAAGACACAGGTCTCACAGAGTATAGGATAGTCTGCAGGAGTGTGCGCAGTAGTAATAAAATAGCAAAGCTTATAAACAGGAAAGGGCGGGAAGCTCAGAAATCGGTCTTCACACAGTCTCATATTGTTATTAGCCACCTGTCCTTGAGCTTAAAATAGGGAAGTTCTTGTGTGACTTTGTGTGAAGAGGAGTAGTCTCAACATAGTCTGCCAAATCAGCTCTGTGGCCTTGAAGCGCTTGGGAATAAAACCCTCATTAGAGTATGCAGAGAAAACAGCACATCTCAGGAAATGATATAGTTGTTTTAGACAATGTTTTGAGAAGCATTTGGTTTAAGCATATAAGGATATAATAAAAATGTCTACTACATATAGTGTAGTATAATATACTACATATACTGCTTCAGTTGTGCCACTTATGTGACAGACAATAAGAGTATGTGACAGACAAAAGAGTATGTGACAGACAAGAATAGTCCATTCTAATGTCTAACACTTAATGTGGAGGAAGAGATGTCCTGTGTGGGTTGATTGTGCGTTGATCTGTTGGTAATGCCTCGGGGTTCCGGTGGGCATGTAAACAAATGCATAATGCTGCGCTATACTTTGTGGCCTCACCCAGTTGCATAGCGACACTTATTGTATACAGATGTAGCGCTTCATTTCAGACAGTTTGAAATGCGAGGGGCGAAGATTGGTACGTGATCTGCCCTCGCTCAAGGGAAAACCTCCAGCTGGACTTGAGACCTCCCCCGTGATAAATAAATGTAATTATAATGAAGCCAGCTGCAATGGATCATTGATCCACCAGGGGGTGCAGTGGGGTTCCACACTGGAGCTCATGTGAAATAAAGTCAGATACAGTACGCTGGATGTACAGCGGAACTTTGTTAAGATCCATATGTCACGGATATCATACTCTGTGCTAAATAAGAGACATGTAATCATTTACAAAACATCACCATGTTGTTATTTAACAAAATAATGTTGTTTAGTCGAAAAAAACGAACGGGAGGAAATGCAGCCCGGCTCTCGATTTTTAATCCTAATTTAATCATCATCTTCACCACGATGATTTATGTTTATGTTCGTCGAATTGACATGAAATCAATGACACATATGAATATACTGTATTCAACTTCATTAAAACGTTATTAACGTGCCTAAACTCAGTAATTCACTAAAGATATTTATATTTTAATGGAGCCTCGTCGGCAGATCAGGATCCCAACGCGTAGCGGAGGGATCTTGATCAGCATGAAGGGTGTTATTTTCCCCATAAGGATCAAGTCGCTGAAAATTATCCTGCTTATTACATGGCCACATTCTCAACAAAGTAACGACATGACTCCCAATATTAATTGAAATGCTTTTATGGATTTTGAAAATGTTTTTATTGATTTAAAAAATAGTTCAATCAAATCAAATCAAGTTTTATTTATATAGCACATTTATAAACGATTTTTGGTCGATAATAAAAATAGCCTACAGTAGAGACACTTTACAGCAAATACAACAGCACAGATTGTTCAGAATATCAGTATGAGAAAAACGACACCCTCTATCCTTAGACCCTCACATCGTACAAGGAAAAACTTCCGAAGAAAACCCACAGTTTAAAGGGAAAAATGGGAGAAACCTCAGGGAGAGCAACAGAGGAGGGATCCCTCTCCCAGGACGGACAGACGTGCAATAGATGCCGTGTGTAAATCGAAGAGATAATACATTTTACAGCATATAGACCGAATGTTAGGAAATGCATGTGTCATAAGAAGAGTTTGTAGTTGTATGTATTGATTTAAATTGACATGCATCCGCTAAGAAAAATAGTTTGTTGTTACCGTTTTTTAAACAGTCTGAATGAAACAGCAGCTCTCAGCTGTGTATTTACACAGCTCTCTCCCCCCCTCCCCCCTGATATTTCTTCTCCAGCAGCTAAATTAACTGTAGGTTACTCTGAGTGACAAGCTTACAGTTAGTGACGTAACAACACCATCAAAGCTGGTGGGTTGAAAGCAATACGGGAGGTAAAAAGAACTAGAATAATTGTGATTTATTTATTGTGGCTTTTATGTTTTTAGGTATAAAATGTTATATAATTCAGGCTTATTATTCACCCTTCTCTAAAAGCCTTCAACAATGACAATATTCTCTACATACACACACACACACGATTTAAACGCAGACTTTTGTTCCTCGGTTCTAGTGTTAAATAAACTCACTAATGAATTAAACCAGTTCAATACGCATTATTCTTATTCTTATCATTCTTTATGAGCGCAGAAATAGTCTTAAAATCAGACCTGTTTTTTAAATGAAATCTGACGGCAGGTGTGGCATACAGAGCCATCAGTGGGTTGATACCTACATTATTAGTAATTACATGGTTAACATGATTTGCATTTAGTACAGCTCATGTTCAGAGTGTGGTGAGAATTGTCTGTGTGTTTTCTGATAAGGAATGGTTGGTTTATTGTTTGAAAAATGTAGTGTTATCTAGCAGTATGTAGTGTCTAACTCCGACCAGCAGAGGGCGCGTTCGCTACACTGTGTTGGGGACAAAGAGAAGTCTCGCGTGAATACGTTCAGAGAACGTAAACACACTTGAGTGAAGTGAACTGTGATAATAAGATGTATATTTTTGCTCTTTGCAGGTAAGAACGGAGAGTTGGAATTGTGTAATTGATGAGTGAATATGTTATGTGTGAGTTTATGATCCCGGTTGGACTTTATGTAGTAGTGTTTATGAACGTTACTTGTTCAGCAAACGTAACGTATTGAAAATGGCTAGCCAGTAGCTAGCACTGGTGGCCTAGTTAGCTTGAGCGAGCATGAGGCGGGAGAGTAGAACTATGAGCCGGTTAAGAGCCCGGACTGCTCGTGTATAGTTAATAGATAAATAAATAAGTTAAAAGAGATACATAATTGATTTGGTTAATGTGACAATATTCGGTAAACATGATTATTATTTGGATGTTGATGCAGATGTTCATTATGTTTCTGTGTTAGGATAGTGAATACGTTCAGAGAACGTAAACACACACTTGAGTGAAGTCACGGTGTGTGTGTGTGTGTGTGTGTGTGTGTGTGGTGAACTGTGATAATAAGATATATATTTTTGCTCTTTGCAGAACAAAATAAAAGACTTTCAAATTAAATGTGTAGTGGAGGGCTACTTCACTCTGTACCACGCTACATATTTTGGTAGCAGAGGATGGTTAGATTCAGCCCCACGCCCAGCCGCATAGAAGCATAGACGGATGAGCAGAGGAGGACCATGGAGGAAGCAAGGGACGAAGTAAGCAGGATACTGCTGACACTGGAGGAGAGGGAGCTAATTTCCCTGTGAGCATCTAAAGTGTAACGCACTTGTGGGGGGTTTGTCAGCAAAACAAGACGCACCCTCAACAGGTTGGTGGAGACGACGTTAGATGAAATCAAGGAGGATGAAGAGTCCACAGAGTCGTATCAGCAGTATCTGCAGCATGTGCTGTCCTACCTGGCCTCTCTGAAGCCGACACCGGGGGAAACTGAGGCTGAGATTGTAATTCAGGAGACAAGTGAGTTAGAGAAGTTGAAAATGCAGTACCAGAAGTTACAGCAGCAGATGGAAGAGGAAATCGGGGCGTTGGAGGAAAAGATCAAGCGGAAGACACAAGCAGCAGGAGGAGACACTGCGCCTGCCAGCGTGACCGCAAAGATAGAGGACACAAGGACTGCCACCACAGCACCAATCAGACTGCCCGAGGTGACGCTGAGGCGGAAGTTCCGGATAATTGGACAGATTGGTGAAGCGGGCAAAAGGACAAATTGTCCTACAAGCCTCATCAACCAGATTGAGTCTGGACAGCGGAAAGGACATGGAGAAGCGGAGATCATTGAAGCAGTCACACGTGCTGTGAGCCCAGGTCTTCATCTGCGGGAGATGATGACGCAGGTGAGGAAGGTGAGCAGTTTAGCCCAGCGCTAATTCAGAAAAAAATCCTCCGCTCCATAGACACTGCTCTTTATAGTGATGCAGTTAAGCTCCAGTTCAAACCGTATCTCAGTGACCGTACTGTCACAGATGAGGTGTTAATTGAGCGAATCAGTGAGGCTGCAAACTTAGAACAAGAAAGACAAATAAAACTGAGAAAGTCAGTCATAAACAAGCCCCCAAAAGTCAGTGAAGTGCAGGCGGAGGTGTATCCACCGGACGCCTCAGCGGCAGCAGTTGACACTGTTACTCACCGTGAAGCAGGGGGAAGAGTAAGACAAGTCAGTGACCCAAGACAGAGACAGACCCAATAGGAGCGCTCAGGGCGGAGGTTCTAGAAATTAAGAAGTTGATGTTACAGACAGTGGAGGCCACACAATCTAGACCGACAGAGAAAACGTTCACACCCAGCCGTAGTCGGCCCAGGGGTTGTAGGGCGTGTCAGGAATCTCAGATAGGTGACTCCTGCAGACATTGCTTTAAGTGTGGGCAAGAGGGGCATCTCTCCAGAGGATGTCGATGGGCCAGAGAGCAGCAGGGAAACAAGACCGGGCTGCCGAGCCGGGACCCTCGGTAGCCCGTGAATCATCCAGTCTCAACATGCAGCAACCTATCCCCCCTCCCACACCGCCTCAAATCTCATCAGTCAACTACCTCCCACCACGACGCAATCAAGTTGATTGCGAAGAGACACATTGTCCACTGCACACTGGATACGGTTCCAGTAGTAGCATTATGGGACTCAGGCGCGCAGGCGACCATCATTAATGAAGAATGGAGAAAGCTGCACTTACCACACAACACGGTGTGACCTCTCAGTGAATTGTTAGGCTCAGACATTTTGTTGGGAGTGACAGCCAACCAGCCTGAGATTCCCTTCATGGGCTGGGTGGAGGTAGAGTTTAGACTAGGAAAAGAATCCGCCAGGACCTATTTTAGTGTCAAGTGACCCACACGTAGCAGCGGAGCCCATAATTGGCTACAACGTGATAGAGGAAATAACAGGGGGTTACGTATTGTAACCCTAGTTATATAAGCACAGGCAGAGCCCTCTACTGGACTCTATGGGTACTACTCTCTATCATGCTGTGCGTGCTTTCACCTACTGAGTTTACGTAAAGCTCTCTCTAGGCATGTCCCCCCCCCATCCTGTCACTGAAGCGTCTGTAAAGACTGTGATATAGGAGGTCACTTGCCCCAGTGGAGCTCCCCTCCGCAGATTATCTGGGGACCCCCAGAATCGGAGGTTGCTCTCTACTGAGGGGGGGATGATCACCAGACGTCGTTTGTGTCTTGAGATCTAAACGAAGGCCGGTAAGCCACCTCTATGCGACGTGCATGCAGAAGTCCGAGTGGCACTAAATTCAATGATTCTCTCTTCTAAACCATCAACGTGTATGTTAGACCCAATTCCAACTAAGCTGTTGAAGGAAGTTTTTCCATTAATTAGCACTTCTTTGTTAAATATTATGAATATGTCTTTATTATCAGGCTATGTTCCACAATCATTCAAAGTAGCAGTGATAAAACCGCTTCTTAAAAAGCACAACCTCGATCCAGAGGTTTTAGCCAATTATAGACCTATTTCTAATCTTCCGTTCCTCTCAAAAATACTTGAGAAAGCGGTCTCAAAACATTTGTGTGATTACTTAAAAAACAATGATTTATTTGAAGATTTTCAGTCTGGCTTTAGAACACATCATAGCATAGAGACAGCTCTGGTTAAAGTCACTAATGACATTCTAATAGCCTCTGACAAGGGACGTGTCTCTATTCTTGTTTTGCTCGATCTCAGTGCTGCATTTGATACTATCGACCATGATATCCTATTGCAAAGACTAGAGCACTTAGTTGGCATACAGGGAACTGCTTTAGGCTGGTTTAGGTCCTATCTATCTGAACGCTCTCAGTTTGTACGTGTCAATGATGAATCTTCCACGCAAACCAAAAGTTAGCCATGGAGTGCCACAGGGCTCAGTGCTCGGACCT
Source organism: Gymnodraco acuticeps (assembly GCF_902827175.1). Lineage (NCBI taxonomy): Eukaryota > Metazoa > Chordata > Actinopteri > Perciformes > Bathydraconidae > Gymnodraco > Gymnodraco acuticeps. Next base: position 114,218 of record NW_022992053.1, on the reverse strand, counting down.
ATTTTGTTCACATTATATATGCTTCCGTTAGGCAATATTATAAGGAATCATTCTGTAAATGTTCATTGTTATGCGGATGATACTCAACTATATTTATCAATCAAGCCTGATGAAATTAATCATCTAAATAAAATTCAAGACTGCCTCAAGGACTTAAAAACGTGGATGACCTTAAACTTTTTGATGTTAAACACGACCAAAACTGAAGTTATTGTACTTGGCCTGAAGAATCTACGAAACAAATTATCTAAGGATATACTAACTATGGATGGCATTAATTTGGCCTCCAGTGAGACTGTAAGGAATCTTGGTGTTATATTTGATCAGGATTTATCCTTTAACGCCCACATAAAATCAATTTCAAGGACCGCCTACTTCCATCTACGTAACATTGCAAAAATCAGGCATATCTTGCCTCAAAACGATGCAGAGAAACTAGTCCATGCATTTGTTACTTCAAGGCTGGATTATTGTAACTCCTTATTATCAGGGTGTACCAAGAAGTCAGTCAAGTCGCTTCAGCTGATTCAAAATGCTGCAGCTCGTGTACTAACCAGAGTTAGGAAAAGGGACCACATTACTCCTGTTCTGGCTGCCTTACACTGGCTCCCTATAGAACACAGGATATCATTTAAAATTCTTCTTCTCGCCTACAAAGCCCTTAATGGGCAGGCGCCATCTTACCTTAAAGAACTCATTATACCCTACTGTCCTACTAGGGCATTGCGTTCCAAGAATGCAGGGTTGTTGGTTGTTCCTAGAGTCTCTAAAAGTACAATGGGAGCCAGAGCCTTTTCTTATCAAGCTCCACATTTGTGGAATCAGCTTCCAGTTTGTGTTCGGGCGGCAGACACCCTATCCGTTTTTAAGAGTGCGCTTAAGACCTTCCTTTTTGATAAAGCTTATAGTTAGGGCTGATTAGATTCAGCCCCTAGTTTTGCTGATATAGGCTTAGTTTGTCGGGGGACATCTTACTTCTTCCTTCTCTCTGTCTATACCTGTGTACTCTCATGTTCCGATTAACCCAGCTTCCCCAAATTTATTTCTTTTTGGTGTCTATATACGCTGGGATCTGGAGTCATGGATTATCCTGCGCTCCTGTGTCCTGCATCGCGAGCCCTGGATCTTGAGTCGTGGCTGTGGTCCTGGATCATAGGTCCTGGATGGATATCCTTGTGGATTCATCTTCCTATTATACACACATGCATTTCCAAACATTTGGACTACCTATGTTGCAAATGTATTATCTTTTAAATGTACACACGGCATCTATTGCACGTCTGTCTGTCCTGGGAGAGGGATCCCTCCTCTGTTGCTCTCCCTGAGGTTTCTCCCATTTTTCCCTTTAAACTGTGGGTTTTCTTCGGAAGTTTTTCCTTGTACGATGTGAGGGTCTAAGGACAGAGGGTGTCGTATTGTCATACTGATATTTTGTACAAACTGTAAAGTCCACTGAGACAAATGTAACATTTGTGATATTGGGCTATATAAATAAACATTGATTGATTGATTGATTGATTGACTACGGAGTGAGCTGTCACCGTCGCCCCCTGACACAGCCTGCAGGATGCCTGTCTGCTTTCTGTCAGGGTGGCACGTAGTCTACCTTAGTGTTAATTTCGTCAGCTATTTTTTAATTTAGTTTTAGTCTTAGTCCTTTGTTAAATTTCCTTTTTAGTTTTAGTCATATTTAGTCACCTTCATCCTGTTTTTATTTAGTCAAGTTTTAGTCGACTAAAAGTCTGAGCATTTTAGTCTTATTTTAGTCGACTAGAACAGTAACTATTTTAGTCAAGATTTAGTCGACTAAAAGTCTGAGCATTTTAGTCTTATTTTAGTCAAAGAAAACTAATTATTTTAGTCTACTTGTTGTCAATGAAAACTGTTGAGTCTTTTTTAGTCATCAGATAATATAGAACATTTCAGTCAAACTAGTCTAGCCAAAACCAATAATTTGTCATTTTAGCATATATAAATAAATAAGTTTATATCTTGTCCTTATTTGATGAAAAACACAGGTTGAATGATTAAGAAGCTTTGCAGAGAGTATCTGCTCAGGTTTGTGGTGTTTTTACCAGCTGTGTTATGGCCACATTGCTTCCCTTCTGATGAAACAATGCATTCGCTTTTTTTTTCCGCCTCATTGAAGCGAAAATGGGCCCAATTATCACATTGTTTCTTTCTCCCAAGCAGTGGTGGCTTTAGACTTTTTCGTTGTCAGTCATTTTGACGGACAGGATCGTAACATTTCCGTCATAATCCATTATTACCCGTCGAGTGCACAATTTATCACTCACTCGCGCTGACGGGGGGGTATTCGGTTAACGCGAGTGCGACCACTGCTCCCAAGCCCTGTTGTTGCCATTTTATTTTCTGTTAAATAAGGTTAGTTAGACCATGAGTTAGACCCGAGTCTTCCTGACAGTTCATAGTGTGCCGCTGCCCGGTGTAATTCAAATCTACCGCCGCGCGCAGCACAGACACACAGCTGCTGCCCTGCCGCAGCACCTGAAATGGAACTGCTGGGAGAAAAACTGACTATCAGAGATGTAACGTTATCTTTGATAATATTTCGTCTCCTCATTTCCTCTTTACTTTCGTCAACGAAAGTAAAGAGAGATTTTGGCATAGTTTTTATTTAGTAAACTACATTTTCGTCTCGTCACTTTTCGTCAACGATATTGCATGATGATTTCGTTGCAGTTATTGTTTACTGCCGTCGGTGCCGTTTCGTCATCGTCTCGTTTTCGTCATGGACATTTTTTTCGTTGACGTACATATTTCGTCATAGTTTTAGTCAACGAAATTAACACTAGTCTGCCTGCATCGAGCATCACCCCCAGATATTCTACCTGCTGGTGAGGTATGGGGGAGCTCTTCTTCCAATTGACCGCAACTCTTTTTCAACCCAACTTGGTTAGGTGTAGGATCAATTGGGCTGTGTGAAACATTGCCCATTCCCTGGACCTGGCCATGACTATGACTATGAGGTCGCCCAGATAAAAGAACACCCTCATGTCATGGTCCCGCAGCGGTTGCAGCGCCGTAGCATGCGTAGGGATAGGGAGTAGCCGAACGTCAGTCTGTTGTACTCGTAGGCTACCCCCTGGAAGGCAACACGCAAATACTTTCTGTGTTTTGGAGCAATTTCGCCATGAAAGTAAGCGTTCTTCAGGTCGATGGTTGTGAACCAATCGCCTGGCTGCACCAGTCCCAGTAACTGTTTCATAGTTAACATATGGAACTTCTTGCATGCAATGTGCTGGTGCAGGCATTTGAAGATCCAGAATGGGCCTGAATTCTCCTGTCTTCTTGGGAACCAGGAAGTACAGGGAATAGTGCCCCTTCTCTCTGACTTGAGCGCACATGCCAAGAGGAAACCTATCTCCTCCTGGGATGACAGATTTGCCTCTCTCATGCCTCTGAACGTAGGAGGGATGCTGCAAAACTGAATAACCCAGTCTCAGTGTCCTGTCCGTCCGCCCTGTTAATACACCACTGATTTTCCATTCCCCATAACATTGTGTTAGGGGATGTGCAATCAGCTGCAGAGCCACAGCTATGAGGCTGTGGTACTCTCTGGTGGCCCACTCCGCCGTCAAACCCTCCATAAAAGGAAGTTTGACCCATGGGGGGCTGACACAGAAAGGGCCGTTTTTCTATAATGCAGTTCCACTCAGAGAACAAAACGGCCGATTTTTCACTGAGGTCCCTGAACACACCACGTCACGCACCGTGAGAGCGCGCGCTCCGCCATAATGCTGTTTTCTCTCAGAGAGAAAGAGGTATTAACCTGAGATTCTTCTGTCCATGAACGCACCGCGGCCCGCTCTCGGGGGGGGGGGGGGGGGGGGGGGTCGTCATAATGCCGTCTCTTTGAAACGGACATTATGGGGAAATGTGGAATGTGGAGAGAGACAGTAGCGTGGCGTGGGGAAAAAATTAGGGGAAGCCAATAATACGTCCTTTATTTTGGGTCGGGGTGTGGTGGTCAATGTAATAACGTAACCAGATGAGTGATTACAGCACCCGGTATCATTTTACACACATTTGTATCAGATGCAGGTAGGGCCGGACTGGGACAATAAGTCAGGCCGGGAATTATACAACCAGCCAGGCCACTACCAGTTTCCTTTTGTGCCATTTTCCTGGATTTATTTGTCAATATTTACAGCGTTGCTGCCCATAGTGATAGCCCTAAACTTTAAATCTACCACCCCAGAATAAACATATGGACATGGGTTACTATTTAAAAAAAATTGCAAGTCTATTTAGGAACCTATCTATGTGAAAAAAATGTAAGTGGAGGTGGACCTGAAATCCTCTAGGAGGGGTCCGGGGGCATGCTCCCCCGGTAAGATTTTTTTTTTTAAATGTTGGATTTAAATGCATCAATCTGGTTCACTTTGAGGGGGAAATAAAGAGACTACACCCATATGAAACAGTACACATTTAAATAATCATACAATCATAAAAACATGGCCATAACCAATAAAATACCATATCCAATATGAAAAAACATTGAAACTTGTTTATTTATTTGTTTTTGGTTCATTTATAGTTGTGAGTGTGTCTGTGCTCCTGAATCAGCCTCACCTGTCTCCCCCTCTCCCCCTGCTCCTCTTTGAGGCAGCAGCAAAGACTAGTTTTAGCTCTCAACAAGTTTTAAAGTTTATCTTACCTTTTTTCACCTAGTTAAAATTGTTTTTATTATTCATGCATATTTTACTAATCACTCCCCCTTCAAATGGAAATATGTGTTTACATGAATGGTGACCAAACCGTTTGAGACCCACTGAGATAACTTAGACTAAGTTAACTATCTAAACACTCAGAGTCCTTTACCTCACCTGAGCTGTAGTTATCAGTCTCTCAGTCTGACTGGAGAGGACTCTCCTCCACCTTGTTGACAGCTCATTATATCCGTTAGCGCAGCTAGCTAGCACCAGATGCTAACAACAACAATACACGTAACCGGTGCGCGCTTTCTGTCTCGCTTGCTCGCGCCACACATACACACACCCTCCCGAGCTTGAATGACACACAGAGACCAATCGAGGGCATTAGTGTATGATCTGTATGAAAGTGGCCATGTCGCAGGCCACATCATGTAGACAGCCAGTCACCCTCTGTGAGGCAGAGTCAGACCCACATTTGCGCAGCGTTGCGTTCACAATACATACATAAAAAAAGAAAAAAAAAATCCTCAGGCCAGCAGGCCACTTAACAGGCCAGGCCATCGGGAAACCTCCCGGTCCTCCCGATGGCCAGTCCGGGCCTGGATGCAGGACTTACACACGCCTGTTATCTAACCGACAGGTCCGCACGCACTCTCCAGCCGAAACTCTAATAAGCATTCATTCACAAACTAAATCAGGAGACCTTTAACGTTTTACGTCCGATTCGCTCCTTTTTTCCTCTCTGTACACAGCTCCAGTTTGGGCATTGGCCTGTCATCAGATTGTATTTGTTGTTGCTGCTGTAGCGGAAGTTTAGTACAATTACTTTTGATGAAATACTCCAAATCTCCACCCTCCATAATTGCACTTGCTTCAGTTGCTTGCTACTTTCTAACGGCGGTGAGAGTGATGCAGTGACGCTATCTATCTTCTATCGATTAGATTTATGATTCGAAAATTATAAAAGTAGGGTAGACATGTGGATATTATCCGACTGAACAAAACTTGCATTTATCTAACAGGTTCGTTATCCACTGACCTTATTTCGAGCTATTTTCCAAAATCCTATGGCGAACTCCCATTGCTTTTTTGTCGAGGGAAACCGAGAGCAGCTTACTTCCGGATTTTAGGATGCGTCACTGCAACACTAAGTTGATGCGATTTGATTGGATTGTGAGGCAAGGGAAGCCAGCCGCCTCTGGCTTCCCTTGGCATGGCCCTGACCAATCACAGGTTGGCAGGGGCATCACGTGAGCCTCATCTGATTGGTCAATCCCTCCATTTTTTTTCACCAAGGGAAGCCAGATTCGGCTGGCCTCCTCTCGCAACAGTGAGTGCAATCTACTGTTTCACCATAACATCTAGAGGGGCGCTGTTTGTTTCACTCTTTGTAAAATACTCAATGAGAATGGGGGAGAGACGGGCCGGCAGCAACACACAGCAAAGGAGAATTATTGAAACAAAACAAAGTGTTTTTATTTATTTATTTAAATTATAACTACAATCCGAAAAAACAGCCTGGCTTCCCTTGGCCTCCGGGAGAAAACGCCACTGAAGAGAGATGACTCTTACTCTGGGATAAATGCACTCATTTTTACTGAATGCATTTCACACACACATATCACTCTAGAACTAGAGTTACACTATGTAACCCACTGTTCTTCTGCGGAGGTCCCTGAACGCACCGCGGCCACTCTCACGTGGGCCGCGCCTCATAATGGGTGTCCAATTAACATCGTATGAAAACGGCCTTGCCGATCTCAACGAGACATTATGGGAAAATGTGGAATTGTGGAGAGAGATGACTCTTACTCTGGGATAAATGCCATAGTTTTTACGAAATGCATTTTTCACACACACATCACTCTAGAACTAGGGTTACAATACGTAACCCACCGTTCATGCAACAGGGCCTCTTTTCGACTTCCTGTTGAAAGGAAACCTATCTCCTCCCAGGATGATAGATTTGACTCTCTATTGCCCCTGAATGGAGGAGGGACGCTGCAAAGCTTGAGTGAGTAACCCAGTCTCAGTGTCCTGCCCCTCTACTCTGTCAGTACACAGCTTTTGTGGGGCTTCCATTCCCCACAAAACTGTGTTCAGGGGACATGCCAGCAGCTGTATTCTCTGGTGGCCTACTCCGCTGCCAAACCTTTCCATAAGAAGGGAGTTTTGGCATGGGGGCTGACACAGAAAAGGGCCGATTTTCTACTGAGGTCCTTGAACGCACCGCGGCACGCTCCCTGGGCGCCGCGGCTCTGTCCTAATGCTGTCTCTTTGAAACGGACATTATGGAGAAATGTGGAATGTGGAGAGAGATGACTCTTACTCTGGGATAAATGCACTCGTTTTTACTGAATGCATTTCACACACATATCACTCTAGAACTAGAGTTACACTACGTAACCCACTGTTCTTCTGCGGAGGTCCCTGAACGCACCGCGGCCACTCTCACGTGGGCCGCGCCTCATAATGGGTGTCCAATTAACATCGTATGAAAACGGCCTCGCCGATGTCAACGAGACATTATGGGAAAATGTGGAATTGTGGAGAGAGATGACTCTTACTCTGGGATAAATGCAATCGTTTTCACTGAATGCGTTTCTAACACACACACATCACTCTCTCGCACAGTGTTTTGACAGCACTTCGGTTTATTCCACTCACGTGCACGCGCCCACCTGCTGGCTCCTATACTGGAGTTTACAGAGGGGGCGGGGAGTGTGGGACAGTGTTATTTCCTCTGGGGATGAGCAAGAAGCAGCCACGCTGCGACTACTCCTCGCTCCTCACCCACGTAACCAAGGAGATCGATCCAAAGAGCCCTTCCGTAAACACGGGGGCTCCCGGCCCGGGAGATCAACAACACGGTCCTTTTGGAAAGTGCCATGCGGCGTGATCCCTCACCGGGATATCACACGGCAGACAACGGTGGCGGCCACGATCAAGCTACAAATAATCGCTCTGATCTGGTGAGGTGGGGGCATCTCCAGCAATGAGCGAGATGCCCAACACACCCGTGTTTATTTGCAGTCGCCTTGTCACGCAGTAGCGTGGCAGAGCTGTTTTCAGCTCCCTGCCCAGCCTGCTGCCCGCTGGGAGCAGCTGCGCTCCGCCGCCATGGTCATCACCTAGGGCGGTGGACCTCCATGGACCGGACCCGGAAGTGCCCGACAACGGCAAACGGAGCCATCTGCCCCGCTGGAATGGCGAACGTGAATGGCGAACGTGAATGGCACCGCCTCGGCCATATCCTGGTCCCCCAAACACTCTAAGCAGAGGTGGTGGAGACCGGCGCCCGCGATCAAACCAGGGCAGGTGCATGGCCGAGCTTCCAGTAATGGTGAGTCAATTTTTCCTTCTAATCTTCTAATCTTCGTTCGTTTAACTCTTCGGTTGTCAGCTCGTCTGAAGAGAAAAAGGATAGTGGGCGGCGGGTGTAGCCGCCTTTATATACTGTGGGCCTGCGCGCGCATTCAGGTAGGCTCGCCCCGATTGGCCGGCTACGTTTACGTAAACTCAGTAGGTGAAAGCACGCACAGCATGATAGAGAGTAGTACCCATAGAGTCCAGTAGAGGGCGGAGCCTGTGTGAAATATTACAGGAGAGGGTAGTCAGACAACAAAGACAGAGACCATCCATACTGTGTGTCAAGCCTTCCAGATAACAGTCAAGACAGCACAAGTAGTGCTTCAGCTTATCCATGCCCCTATTAGTGAGGAAGATGTAGGAATGGTACACACAGGAAAAAGAACAATCACTCTGGGCGCTGAACAGATCACCACAGTGTATGTTAATGTCAACACTGGGTTTCAGTATCATGGCCAAGACCTGCTTCTAGTCCCAAGTGAAGAGCCGACATTGCCAGAGGGGGTGGTGATAGAGGAGGGTCTAGTCAGGGTCCCCAGAAAAAGGTCAGGTTATGTACCAGTCCCCATCGCCAACACAAACAAATACAGTGTAACCCTGACTCAGCGCACTGTTGTTGGTCACCTGCAAACAGTCAAAACCGCCTATGCGGCCAGTGTTGAGCAGATAACCGGAGGAGAGGGATTAAAATCACCAACTAACACCGCATCAGCCCCAGGGGACAACTCCAAAAAACATAAACCCGCCTGGTGGGACCCTCCGGTCGACCTTAGTCACTTAAACGAGGAGCAAAAGAGGATCACAAAACAGCTGCTGAGAGAGGAGTGTCACGCATTCGCATACGACGATGATGACACCGGCTCAATCCCCTCACTGAAACTCCACATCACGCTGCACAACACTACCCCAGTAAGAAAAACGTACATGGCAGTCCCAAAGCCACTACACCAGGAGGTGAAAGAGTATATCCAGGATTTATTGAATCGGGGCTGGATTACTCCTTCACGCTCTCCGTACGCCTCACCGGTCGTGTGCGTACGGAAGAAGGATGGGACTTTAAGACTGTGTTGTGACTACAGAGAACTGAACAAAAAGTCAGTCCCTGATCGCCACCCCATACCCAGAATCCAAGACATGCTGGACTCCCTCACTGGCAGCTCCTGGTTCTCTGTACTGGACCAGGGGAAGGCCTATCACCAGGGGTCCCTGGACAAGGAGAGCCAGCCCCTGACAGCTTTCATAACCCCCTGGGGTCTGTACCAGTGGGTCCGAATCCCGTTCGGGTTGAGTGCGGTGCCCGCTGAATTCCAGAGGAACATGGAAGATTGTTTGCGTGGCTTGAGAGATGAAATGTGTCAACCGTATCTGGACGACAATCTGGTCCATAGCCCCAGCTTTGAGGACCACATTGAGCACCTGAGAACTGTGTTACAGAGATATCAGGGGCACAGGGTTAAACTCAGCCCCCGCAAGTGTGAGGTGTTGAAGAGGACGGTGAGATTTCTGGGACGGTGGTGTCTGGACAGGGCTACACTATGGACCCATCTGAGGTGGCTCCAGTCCAAGCCTTAAAGGAGAAAGCGCCTACAACAGTGAGAGAGCTGAGAAGAGTAATGGGATTCCTCTCATACTACCGAACATACATCCCAAACTTCTCCAGAATAGCCCAGCTTCTCTACCAGCTGCTCTCAACAACACCTGATCAAATGAACAGAGAGAAGGTCAGGGCCACTACCAGGAAGAAAGGGAACCTCCCACCTAACACTCCTATACAATGGACAGATAACCACCAAAGGACATTGAACTCTCTCATAGACAAGCTGGTAGAGCCTCCCCTTCTGGGGTACCCAGAGATGACCCAACCATTCGTTCTCCACACAGACATATCCCAGGAGGGATTGGGAGCAGTACTGTATCAGAGACAGAATGGTAAGATGGTAGTTATAGGCTATGGTTCCAGGACAACAAGTCCTCCAACTCATACGACCAAATGGGTCGATTGTTTAAGCCCTTATTACGACCAAATATGTCGTTTGTTCAAGCGCTTAATACGACCTATAATTACGTTTTAAAGTTGTCGGCCTCAAGTGCTCCCGTTGAATGCAAACGTTACAGAGGGTTGTTTATTCACAAATAACCCTCTCTGTAAAATCCTAAATTGTAGGATAGTTTGGCCATTAAAACGCTTTATGATTAGATTTCTAGCGAGAAGTATATATTGTACTTTTAGAATCCACGTCCAGTCGTTATGTAGGATCTATAGTTTGATAGATATTACGAAGATGATTTGAGGTTTCGTCAGGAGAACGTGTATATGCGGCAAGCTTCCATGTAAAGTTACGGGTTGAAAACAGTATTTCCGGTCTCGACGTTTTCATAATAAAACCAATGATCAAATGATTTAACAGTGATATCTGCAGTACTCATCCACTAAAACACATCAGTTTATCCTAGTTAATTATACGACATTAATTGGTTTAAATTGTGTACAATGCTTTTGTGTTTTTCCCATAGGGAAAACACAAAATTCAAAATTCTGAGAGACACATTGGTTTTTTCAGAGGTTTTGATAGGCTAAAATCATGCCGCAATGCACGTCGGGATATGGTGTTTATGTGATATGAAATCGGAAAACATTTAAAAAAAATAAATAAATACTTTATTCCGAGTGTTCTTGCTTTTCTCTTTGAAAGTCATCACATAACGGCATTGTAATACACGGTTCGGCTGAATTAAATATTACATATCTGCCGTAGATATGTATTTATAGAGCCCTGATCAGAAGACCTTTTGACAAACTGGAAGAGATGCCGCCAAAACTGAATACGTGACGTGGACCATAAAATATCAACAATTAAACAACATCTTCCATTTATTTTCACACAATACGTCTCCTTGCAGTATCAACACTAATTCGGCTGACTTTTATATTTGATCCAATTAATAGATAGTCTGTATTTACACCATAACGGTGCACAGCTGATAGAAAGGGACTTTTTTGTAGTTTTTAAAGATATTACTGATTTTCTGAACTACCTTTCCAACTCCTCATGCAGTTGACTGTTACAGGTCTATACAAGTTTATGGTACAATGCATAAGCTTCACATTGAGAGACTGAAACTGTATTTTCCTTTAGCGTTCTATTTTAATTTCACAATAAAGTGAATAGTCATATTATGTTTGATATTATTATGTTTTATTAACTAGACCACTTGTTTTTTAAACCGCACCTCCTAGTGGTTAAAGCACGTTATTGAATGTAGTTGTTGAATAAGTTTAATTTGTATGAAAACATTTAAATATTAAGAGTAGCCTACATACAAAATAGGGGTCAATTATAGAAATATAGAATAGAAAATATCAAGAAGATACTGTAGTGATCTCTACAATAAAACAGTTTAGTGCAGGACGTCCAAAGATATTAACAGGAGGATGTGCAAAACAGACAAACTGATAAGGCTGAATTTTACTCAGGTGTAACGAAAGTCTGATTTAAGGGTTGTTTATATTTCACATCATTAATCAGAATCTGCAAAGTAACAAAAATAAATGTAGTAGAGTAAAAATACCAGGTTGACCTCTGAATTGTAGTGGAGTAGAACAAAGTAGTACATGTTGCTGTAACAAAAACATTTCCCAACTTGGGATCAATAAAGTATCTTATCTTAAGATGATCGATGGCTACTGCCATATTTGCTAAATGTGCATCTGAACCTTGACAAGTGCATGTTTCAGGCTTATCAATTAACAACAGGAGGGATCACAGACATAAGACCAGCTGTTAAATAAAGCTCTTCTGACCTTAGCTGTCATGTGGGTATATTAATGCTGCCCATTATGGACACAAGCAATTTTCACCCATGTATTAATTATATGTTTTAAATTTGATAACACCAATGTGTTTCGTATCCCCTAAACCTCCAGGGATGTATACAGTTTAATACTGGCAACTTCTAATTGTGGGAAATACGAAAACGTCTTATAAAACTACAATTCCCAGTAGAGACGTGCCATAGAACATATTGCGAAACACACAATAGCCAGCATGTGTAATTACATTATTACATTACATTGCATTTAGCTGACGCTTTTATCCAAAGCGACTTACAATAAGTACATTCGACCAGGAAGACACAACCTTGAAGAAAACAGAATCATATAATTACATCAGGTTTCATAGAGCCAAACATTTCAAGTGCTACCCAACTGGCTTTAGGTAAGCCAGTCCTTTATTAGTATAAAAGTGCTTCGTTAATAGTTCTAACGCTCGAAGTGGAGTCGAAAGAGATGAGTTTTCAGTTTGCGCCGGAAGATGTGCAAGCTATCTGCCGTCCTGATGTCAATGGGGAGCTCATTCCACCATCTTGGAGCCAGGACTAATTCTGGGGGGGAGGGCTGGGCTGGACCCGTCCAAGTCCAGTTTTGGATAGTCTGGCGTGGTTCCATTCCATTTCAAAGAGCTGTTTGACATTCGGCGTAACCTTGTCGCACTGCCACTCCAACATCCAATCACAGAGCTTGAGGGCTAATCACGGGGTTTGTAAAGCAAGGCGGATGTTGTAGTCCCAAACGATAGCTGGGGATTCTGGGTAGTGTAGTGTCTTCGGAAACTCTGTAGTGTCTAAACTCCGAAAAAACAATTTGTTTCTCCAAATCGAAGGTTAAAAACACAAAAGCATTGTACACAATTTAAACCAATCAATATTGTGTAATTAACAAGGATAAACTGATGTTTTTTAGTGGATGAGTAATGGAGATATCACTGTGTAATCATTTGACAGTGTGGGGAATACTTCCGGTTTTATTATGAAAACTTCGAGACCGGAAATACTGTTTTCACCCATGCTAACTTTACATGGAAGCTGCCCCATATACAGTACACGTTCTCCTGGCGAGACCTCAAATTATCTTCGTATATCTATCAAACTGTAGATCCTACACATCCACTGGACGTAGATTATAAAAGTACAATATACACTTCTCGCTAGAAATCTAATAAAAAAGCATTTTAATGGCCAAACTATTCCACAATTTAGGATTTTCCAGAGGGTAATTTGTGAATAAACGACCCTCCGGAGCGTTTGCAATCGACAGGAGCATGTTGTTTCTTACACGACCACTAGAGGTGCTACACTTTAAAACGTGAGTCTGGGTCGTATTTAGCTGCTGAACAATCGACCTATATGGTCGTTTTTTGTAGGAGGACAGGCTGTTCCAGGACTCTAACACCACCGGAAAATAACTATCACATGCACTCGGGAAAATTTGAGTTTTTAGCACTAAAATGGGCAATACGTGAACGGTTTCGGGATTATCTTTTTCATGCCCCACACTTTGTAGTATATACAGATAACAATCCCTTAACCTATATCCTGTCAACAGCTAAGCTTAATGCTACAGGTCATAGGTGGGTGGGCGAGATGTCCGAGTTTGTCTTTTCCATTAAGTATAGGCCGGGAAAGAGTAACGCAGATGCGGATGGCCTATCCCGCATGCCATTAGACATTAATGCGTTCATGACACAGTGTACAGAGGAGGTGGGTCAGGAGGTGTTCAGTGCAGCAGTGCAGGGAGTCAGTGTGCAGGGAGACACCCCCTCGGTCTGGGTAGCAACAGTCCCCATAGAGACACTAGACTTAGTGAGAGATGCGAGTGCACACCCTCGATCCAAGTCCCTGACACCAGAACAGATACGAGACAGTCAGGAGAGAGATCCTGTCATAGGCCAAGTTCTGCATTATAAGAGGGACAATCAGCACCCGTCCAGGAGAGCTCTGAAAGCAGAACCGGCGGACGTCAGAGTATTAATGAGACAGTAGGCAAAGTTGAATGTCAATGAGGAGGGAATTCTCTTTAGGAAAGTAGGAGAAACAACAGCTTATCCTCCCAAAAGAGCATCGTCAAACAGTATTCCACAAGCTTCATAGAGAAATGGGACACCTCGGGGTCGAGAGAACTTTGAACCTGATCCAAGATCGATTATATTGGGCCCGTATGTACTCTGACATAGAACAGTTTGTCACCCAAGAGTGTGAGTGTCTCAAGGCAAAGCGACCTCACAAAGCAACCAGGGCTCCCATGACAACCATTGTCACAACACGCCCAGTTGAGCTAGTATGCATTGACTTTTTACACTTAGAGACATGCAAACAGGGGTTTGAGTACATTCTCATTGTGATTGATCATTTCACTGGGTTCGCCCAAGCCTACGCCACGACAAACAAATCTGCTAAAACTGTTGTTGACAAGCTGTTCAATGAGTTTGCACTCCGCGTCGGATTTCCAGAGAGAATTCACCACGACATGGGGAGAGAGTTTGACAACCAGTTGATGGACCAACTACAGAAGAGCTCTGACGTGCTGGGGTCCCACACAACATGTTACCACCCCCAAGGCAACGAGAAGTGTGAACGGTCCAATAGAACTATCTTATCAATGCTCCGCGCCCTCACAAGTAAACAGAAGGCTGATTGGAAGAGCTCATTGACAAAACTGGTGCATGCGTACAACTGCACCCACAGTAGGGTCACAGGGTTCTCTCCCTACTACTTGCTCTACGGAAGGTCACCTCGTTTGCCAGTAGATCTGCTTTTCAACCTACAGCCCAGAGAGGCAAAAGAGACTTAAACTGAATATGTACAGAACTGGCAAAACCCAATGCGACAAGCCTATGAGATCGCATCCAAAACAGCGGCCCGGGAAGCTCTACGGGGCAAGAAAGGCTATGACAAAAGGGCACATGGAGCCGACCTGCAACCTCGTGGACGGGTGCTCGTGCATAACCTGTCAGAGAGGGGCGGCCCTGGTAAACTGCGGTCCTACTGGGAAACTAAAGTGCATGTGTCGGTGAAGAGAAGGAGCAGTGACAGCCCGGTGTATGAAGTAGCACCAGAGGGAGGAGGTAAGAGTCGCGTATTGCACATAGTGAATACGTGCAGAGAACGTAAACACACACTTGAGTGAAGTCACGGTGTGTGTGTGTGTGTGTGTGTGTGTGTGTGTGTGTGTGTGTGTGTGTGTGTGTGTGTGTGTGTGTGTGTGTGTGTGTGTGTGTGTGTGTGTGTGTGTGTGTGTGTGTGTGTGTGTGTGGCGAACTGTGATAATAAGATATATATTTTTGCTCTTTGCAGAACAAAATAAAAGACTTTCAAATTAAATGTGTATTGGAGGGCTACTTCACTCTGTACCACGCTACACAGGCAGTTAGCTCTGATCACCTATGATAAATGCGCCACACCTAATCGCTGGCCATTCAGCCACAGAGCTCCCTCTATACCAGGGGTCTCCAACCTTTCTTCATCTGAGAGCTACTTTGAAAAAATGAAAGTGGCCAAGAGCTACTTGCATCACATCGCTTACATTTATTCACATAGCCCTCATCAGTTGAATTAAGCTATACTTTTGTACACGTGTGAAATTGCAATACCTAAAGCTTATCACAAATCTTAACTTCACATCAAGGTCCAAGAAAACGAAAATGTCTCACATATTATTATGGCCCACATAGTAAGTAAGTCACTGAACATTCACATAAATGTCCTTAATCACCACCTGACAAGCATCTTATGGCACTTATGGTCAAATAAGTGCATTCACTCTTTGTTACAGTCAGTGAGATGAATGGCACTGCATGGAGTCCACCATAGAGGTGTATGCTGGAGTGTAGCCACTTAGGTTCACTCTAATAGAGTCATTTAAATGTTCATCACTCATTCTTGTTCTGTATTTAGATTTCATTCATGTCAGAAAAAGCAGCTTCACAAAGGTCTGCAGAACAGAACCAAATAAAGCAGACGTGTTCAGTGCTGCTTTGTGAATGTTCTTATCGTTTTCTGGGTCTACAAGGCTCCAGAAATGTTGTGAGTTTTGCTAAGACTTAAGCTGAGCATGATTTTGGAGATGTATAACCTCCATCTCCATCTCCACAGGATTGACACTGAACAGTTCAGCCATCTTTTTCATCTCCTTCTTCGTCTTGACATGACATTTTAAACCATAATAAATCAACTATAGGTCTAGCCTCCCTATATCTGTGTGTGAAATTGTTCCATCCTCAAAAACAAAAAACTAATACTTCTGCAGTCTAGCTGCAGCTTCTAGCAACGGTCTTCTGCTAAGAAAAAAGGACACTGAAGGTCCTCCTGAATGTGGCATCACACACATGACTTGAGTCTGAACACAGCAGACAACAGCATTATAAAAACAAAAATGTGGGTGCACACTTACATTCTCTGTCTACTGTTACATTAATCCCATGAATGTATGAGACTAAGTTAGCTTCATCATATCTCAATCAGTGATTAAGTGAATAATAAAGTTTCAATCGGGTCACTGTCAGCCTGTCACTCATTGTTTTCAGGGAGGGGGCGGGGTTCAGAGGAACGGAGAGAAGACGGTGATCGCGGAAGCTTTCCTCCTGCCTTCACAAACTTCACACAAGTATTTATCAACTGAAAATAGCAAGAGGACTTTCATCCTCTGCAATCCAAGACTTGATTAAATCCACCAAAAACCTGACATGACGATAACGAGTGTTTTACAAAAACACAAATCCCTCCCTGTGTGTCTCTGAGCCGCAGCGACACGGGACTGATTCAGAGCAGGTCATTCTGCTGTTGGTTCTGGACTGGTGTTGCTGGAGAAAGCAGACTGGTCTGTGTGTGGTGTCGCTGTGCCGCTGTCACATCTGTTCCTTGATCACTGCGTCACGGACCAATTTGATATTCGTGTGACAGAAACAATTCTAAAATAAAAAAACGTTATTGTCCAGCCGCGACCGAAAAATCAAGAAGCAACCTCACTACGATATCGATAATCGAGCGGCGAGCTACTGAAAAGCTGCCCGCGAGCTACCGGTAGCTCGCGATCGACGTGTTGGAGAGCCCTGCTCTATACAAATCAAACTGTAGATGGTGTGAAAGCACCTATTGTTTTAAATAATGGTCAGAATATGACCTGTGAGCCTTCTGAATTACCGTGGGACAGCACATTCTAAACTAAAATGTTCAATCAATAAAGTAACATCTTATCTTAATAATATCTTCATATTAATAATAATAATAAAGACGAAATCAACACAAGGCAATTCAAAGTGCTTTACAAAAAATGAAAGACATTAAGAAAATGGCATTTAAAATCAGTCATTAAAAAGAAAAGATAATAAAATAAACATTAAAAGAAAAAATACATGGATAAAAGTTACAGTGCAGTTTAAGATGTGAATAGTTCAATTAAAAGCAGCTATATAATAAATCATACAGTATGTGTCCGAAAGGGAGCAGGAGGAAGCAAACACAAAAATATACAAAAAATATACTGCATATTAAAGCAAACGATTTGTAAAGTTAAAAGTACGAGCATAACAAATAAATAAGTGTAATGTAAACATTTACATTATTATTATGATTATTTTATATATAAAGACTATATATTATTGAATTACAAGATTAGATATACTTTAGTTGATCTAAAATATTGATGTGTTCAAATGCTCTTCAAAACACAACTGAAAGTGCTTAAACTTGTCTTTCTGTATTTGTGAATGAAGCGCCATCTCCTGGTTAAAACCTGAAATTGAAAATCTGGCAACGCCCTCTTGGAAAATAGTGGGAGGGCTTAACATTCCTCGATACTGGTCTTAGGCAGGTCGTAGGCAGGAAGCTGTAAGCTGGAGTCTGAAATGAGGTGCTACATCTGTAGGTGTCTTTTAATAAGCAGGTAGTCCTATAATTAGCTAGAACTAGTTCTAGAAGCAGGTTCTGGTCCAGGCTCTCGTCATCTCACGCCTAGACTACTGCAACTCCCTCCTGGCTGGTCTACCTGCATGTGCCATCCGACCTCTGCAGCTCATCCAGAATGCAGCGGCTCGTCTGGTCTTCAACCTTCCTACATTTTCCCACACCACTCCGCTCCTCCGCTCCCTTCACTGGCTTCCGGTAACTGCTAGAATCCACTTCAAGACACTGGTACTTGCTTACCATGCTGCGAATGGATCTGGCCCTTCATACATCCAGGACATGGTTAAACCGTACACCCCAGCGCGTGCACTACGCTCTGCATCAGCCAAACGACTCGCTGCGCCCTCGCTGCGAGGGGGACCCAAGTTCCCATCAGCAAAAACACGTGGGTTTGCTATCCTGGCTCCAAGATGGTGGAATGAGCTCCCCATTGACATCAGGACAGCAGATAGCTTGCACATCTTCCGGCGCAGACTGAAAACTCATCTCTTTCGACTCCACTTCGAGCGATAGAACTATTAACAAAGCACTTATATACTAATAAAGGACTGGCTTATCTAAAGCCAGTTGAGTAGAACTTGAAATGTTTGGCTCTATGAAACCTGATGTACTTATATGATTCTGTTTTCTTCAAGGTTGTGTCTTCCTGGTCGAATGTACTTATTGTAAGTCGCTTTGGATAAAAGCGTCAGCTAAATGCAATGTAATGTAATGTAACTAGCTGGATCTGATCGATATGGACATAAACACGAGTGAAGTCTAATCTGACGGGAGAGAGAGATCAGCTGCTGCTGACGAGTCGACACGCAGCTCTGCATGATCACATGCAGCGGTGAGCGGACAACACACACTTCAGGTTAGAATATCACACGTAGCTATTTTAATTACCTCTCAAACTACCTGAACTAGTTATAGATATGTTTAGTTTTACTGTCGGGTCACTCATTACTGGATCCACGAGCTGCATGATACTGGCACAATAGATTGCCCGATCGGGCAACCAGCAGGTGAGGCTTCATTGCCCGAGCTAAATACTAGATGGCCCCGGGCCATCGGGCAGTCCTTAATGTCGAGCCCTGCCTTTATTTTAAAATGTATTTAAGATGAAATGAAGCCCTTCACAACTGAAATCAAAGAGTGTTGCTTGTACAGCAGAGTTGAAAGAGATCTACAAGAGTATCATACTCAAGTACAAGTTAGTGTACTTGAAATACATTTTATCTGAGCTGAAGAAAAAATACTTGTTAATACATAGAGAAAAATATGAAACTTAAATTGTAATGATGCACTCCAAGGGTTGTGATGAGGTGCTGATCTGGAAGTAGAATAAGTCTATTTATTTTTGATCTGATCATTTTGAGACCACCTGGGGTCTGCAACTGATAATAACAAATCTAAATATGCATTCCTGAGTAACTAGAAGTAACCAGTGTGCACTAAGCATTAGGCAACCTGAATAAAACATGACCTGCCACTTAAACAGCAGAATAAAAACACATCATGGTTTAACAATACAAGCCCCATTGCAGTGGCAGCCACAGACTATGCCACTAACAGTCTATGCAATAAACTTGCATAACGGTGTTAGGCTAGCTAGAGTAAAACAAGAGTTGCAGCTTTTTTAATTTACGCACTGCCTAGCACACACAATTACCTTGTAACGCAAGTGTTTGATGTCACTCTCATCAAACCGACAATAGACAGAGGGTGTAGTTTAGGTTGTTGAAGCACGCTAATGTAAGCACCTGAGGCCAACATAGTGCGTGTGCGGCTTTGAGAAGTGAAAAAACTGCTGACAGCACTAGTGCTCCCTGGTTAAAGCAGTTTTTTCACTTTAATGGCAAAAGGGTCAATTGAACATGAGTAGAGAGGGTTGAGTAGAGTACCAGCAGCCGGTGAGAAGGGCCGGTACCCAAATAAAAGGCCTACTTGGAGCACTGCTGACGACCCAATAAATACATCAACAAAACCATCAAGTTATTGACCAAATGGTTAGACCACCACATTCATTCATGACATAAACATAATTAATTACTTTGTAATCCATTTAATCTTCATTCATAAGAACATACAAAAAGTGTGTAATATATATATAAAATAAGACATATTTGCTCTGGTTGCTGGCTATCTGTTGACTTTTTTTCTGTATGTAAACACAAAAAGTAAGGAAATTTGTGTTTGGTATATTATTTATTTGTTGTAACAATGCTTTTTGGCAACACATCTTATACCGTCGGAAAGAATGTATATTAACCTTTCAAATGGTACCACATTTGTGAGGAACATGCATTTGTGGGATGAGTGAATGTGTGGGTTGCGCCCATGGAAAATGTGACAAATCTCCACTGCCATTACCAAACAGCTTTATTTGCTTGTTTGGTTGCATTTGGATGATTGAAGTCTGATCAAATAAGACATATTGGAAACAATTTATTTATTAACAATTTATACATTTAACAAGCTTTATGCTTGTTAAATGTATAAATAAGAACCAAACACAGCCACAGCAGCCTGGCAACTCCTCCTCATGCTGGTCACCAGCCTGGTCACACACTGCTCTGGGATGGCATCCCATTCTTCAACCAAGTCAGCCAAGGTGGTTGTGTTGGTCACGCTGGACAGCACACACAAGCTGATCCACCAGGACTGCAGGGGGCCATTCCATCCTCTCCACTCACAAACTCTGGAGGAAGTCTCTGATAATCCTCGCTCTGTCTTGGAGGAGGAGTTTGGTCCCAGACTGTTGAGATATGTGATTGCCACTGGTTGAATAATTTCACCTCGATATCTCTCTGCATTGAGGTTGCCTCCAATGATGAGAAGCCTGGTTTTTCCAGTGAGGGAGATGCCGCCCCACACCATCACACTGCCTCCACCAAAAGATGTAACTATCGGTGCAGCAATCAGCAAAGTTTCTCCACGTCTTCTCCACACTGCAGAATCTGGACTCATCGCTGAACATAATGTTCCTCCACATGTTGAGGCTCCAGATACCTTATTACACTCCATGACATGTGGTCAATTATCAACATAAAGGACTATTACATGGTGTCAGAAGTCGGTCCAGTTCGTAATTTTGCCGGGGGCAAGCAGATGGGAGTTTTGCTAGCCTGAAGCCAAGCTAGCAAGTGCGGTCCCCAGAGAGTCGCTTTCTTTTAAAAGAAAAAAAGAAAAAGAGAGAGACGGATCGATTTGAATTACCATCACTACTGTTCGCTAGGAGCAACGCCCCTATCTGATTGTCATAAAAAAATACTTACATTTTAATTAATTTTATACTTTTAATTTTTTTATTAACAAGGTACATATTATATAGTTGGTGTCAGTAAAATGTATAATCTACAATAAAATATAGATAAAAATTGTTTTAGGATGTCTAAAGTTACTGATAACTCACGTGTTTCCTGCTCGGGGCGCAGAAATCTTTGATCATTGACTCTCGTTATAAGTGGTGCATGCGCAGTCTGCACCTCTTCAATGCAATTGATAGGAGCAGCTCGGGGCGCACCAAACTGCGCCCAAAACAGCTGTTGACACCGCCAACAACTAGGGGGCAGCAGGAGCGCCAGAGTGATTGATTGACGTTGAATGAGAGAGAGTAAGACGGAGATGGAGTGTCAACAAAACTAGATAGCGAATATGGAGAAGGAAAATTATGTTTAATCACTTAAAGAAACACACAGGATGACACTGGAGGAAAAGCTGAGAGTAAAAGAGCTCGGACCTGATCTGTCTGACATGGCCATTAGGCAGGAGACAGAGGACAGAGGAAGGCAGTATACACGCTCTTTCAAAGGAGCTGGTTTAGCAAGAAGGCTGGGATAACTACCTGTAGCAACAGCAGTGCTATATTTTTGCTTCCCCTGCCTCCCTTTTCAAACGTCAGGATCAGACCAGTCTTTGGACCAGACCCAGCATGGAACCAAACAGATGTGAGTGACTTAAAGCACATATCAGAAAACTCTAAAAGGCAACACGGATGATGCTAGCCATGTTTAGGAAAGTAAACACAGCTGTCCAATGAAGGCTATGGATAGGGATCAGTAAGCATAATAAGGAGGTTGACAAAAACAGGCAAGTCCTTTCTAAAATAATAGACTGTATCAACTGTGGTGCCTTTGAGCTAGCCCTGTGTTGTAATATGACACATATTTTGAGTTTGTGTATACGTTTACTTACATTTTGGTAGAGCCCCCCCTGGAGAAAGATTCACCAGCCACCACTTACAACACGCTAAACATCGACCATGATGATGATGAAGAAGACTCTTGATGATATTCTAGCAGCATTCAGAGCCTATTGTCAGCCTAAGAAGAATACAGTGTTTGAGAGACATCAGTGTTGGGCACATCCTATGTCATGTTCCACCACGATTGAGAAATATGTGACAGAGCTCAGGCAAAAGAGCAAGGATTGTGAATTTGGTGCCTCAGAAAACGACATGGGACTACAAACGAAAAATAGCCTCTTGGCTAACTCTAACACATTTACAGCAAAGTTAATTAATGTGCACTGTCCCTGTTAAATAAATGAATAAATAAAACATGATCAGAAACAAGATTGTGTTTAGTATGAATGACCAGAGACTGAAAGAGAGACTTTTAAGAGAACCTAATCTCACATTAGAAAGGGCCATAGACACCTACAGAGCTGCTGAGACAGCCAACGTTCAAATGCTAGCTATGAATGCAGCAGCCCAGGAGTAGTCTGTACATGCAGTGCACAAGAAAAGTCTAAAAGCCAGTCGACAAGGACGAAAGGTACGCACACCGCCTATTCAACGTACACAAGACGTGTGGTAAATCACACCAGCCATCCAGCATACGGAGTATCCTGCCGTAATTGTGGAAAACAGAACCACTATGCAAAAATGTGTAGGTTAGCTAAAGCCCATCATCACAAGACAGTACATGATGTTTCTCCGGAAATAGACACCCTATATATTGGGACAGTGAACATTGATCAGCTTAAGTCTAAAGTTGACAAGTCGTGGCATTCTAATGTAAATGTTGACTGCATGTGTGTGAAGTTTAAGTTGGACACAGGAGCAGAGGCCAACGTCCTGCAACTGAAAGTATTCACAGCGATGACCCGAAAAGCCAGACGTGAAAGGAGAACACACCTCAAGCTACAGCCTACAAAGACAGTGCTGGTGGCATATGGAGGGATGAGATTGAAGCCGGAAGGGGTGGTCACACTCAAATGCTCCACTCCCGAAACGCAGGCAAGTCTGACATTTTATGTATCCAGGCACTCCTCCATACCCATATTAGAAAACGAGGCATGTGAAGAACTGCGCCTGGTGAAAAGAGTGGAGATTGATTCATTAGAAGTGAAACATCCCACAACAAAAGAGGAGCTGATAGCTCAGCACCCAACTGTCTTTGAGGGTTTAGGTGATACAACTCACTCATTCCAGTCCAAGCTATGCACAGTCCAATGGTCTGGCTGAAAGAACTGTAAAAACTGTTGAACATGTTCTTAAAAACAAACAACTAACAAACACAGACCCTCATATTGCCCTGCTCATGCTGAGAAACACACCTGTATCAGGCATGCAATACTCTCCCGCACAAATGCCCATGGGGAGATTGCTCAGGAGCCACTTACCGAGCTCCACCGTGCTTCAGCCTGCTGTGCCTAAGGATGCTCACTCGACTCTCGAGAATCTACGAGGCAGCAGCAGTATTATGACAGAGGACCGAGGCCGCTTCCTGAGCTGCAACCAGGAAGTACTGTTCACATGGAGACTGAACGGGGTTGGCGTCCAGCTTTGGTCACTGCACAGAGAGACGAGCCACGTTCTTATGATGTTATCACATCTTCAGGTCAGCACTACAGGCGCAACAGGAGAAATCTGAGGAAAACACCACACAACGCCCAAAGGGACTCAGAACCTGACTTATGTGAGGACCATCATGCCAGATGCAGACACATCAGAGACTGTTGAATGTGAAATGTCATCACCGCCGAGCACAAGAAAAACCAGATGTGGCCGATTTAAATATTTCATAATTAGCTCAGGTTGAAGGTTGTGCTAAAACAGAGTTAACACGTTAAGACCCCTTGCTCTATTTGCACACAAAAAAGAATGGAGAGAGAGAAGAGTAAGGGTGAATGTGTTGTTTATATACAGGATTCATGTTTATATGAGGATGTTGGAGTGATATACACTGATTTGAAGTTGACATGTTAATGTTCCAAAACAGCAACAAAAGGAGTTCAAATAAAGTAAATATATATATAGCTATATCCTTCCCTCATACAAAATATAATTTCATTCATCAAGGGAACAATGTTAATATTGAGACCGTTATAGAGTGTTTACTACATAAATTGTGATATGCAACTTTCATTGTAAGAAAGGAGGATGTAGTATATATTGCCGTGCACATTAACTATCAGGATGTTACTGATGTGGCGCGGAGTGATACTGAGTAGTACAGTATGTGTTGAAGCTCGCATCTGGAAGTATGTATGTACCATTGCTGAAGACTTGATAGGTCAATAAAGTTGTCTCACAGAAAGCTCTACAGATACCTTATAACACTCCATGACATGCCAACCCAGTCTCACATCTAAACGTGTAATAACTACGTTGGTCCACAACTTGGGACGTAGTATTTCTACAAAAATGCCTCTGAAATTGTAGGATACGTGTCACGTGATCTTTAAATGTCTCCCCGCAGAAGAAAAAAAAACATGGCCGTCCTTCGTTTTATTCTCGGTGGAAAATGCCTATTTTAAGGTTAGTTTGGCCTTTCAAATGCGTTTTGATGTCATTTGATGCGAGAAATATGAGTTGTTATTTCAGACGATGTGTGCAGTGGATGTACATGATCTTTAGTTTGCTAGTTAATACGAAGATTACTTCAGGAAAGTGTATCCATACAACGTTTTCATTGTTACCAAGGTGGTTGCTAGGGACGCTGCTATCGATATTATTTCTATTATGTTGTGTAACTGTTTAATGTTGTGTAATGGTGTAATGATCATATTATACACAACTACGGTGTAGTTATACAATGAATGAAAAACTTGGGTCGCAGGTTCCTCAATAGTGCATTACAAGACATCTATCAATATGTGTGTATACCTCCAGCAATGTTAACTATGTTGAAGCACTTATTTTAACTGATATTATACATATTAATTATACTCTTATAAGATGTATGTAGATAGTATAAGAAATGTGCAGAATATGACAGTTTAATGGTGGAGGTATACACACATATTGATAGATGTCTTGTAATGCACTATTGAGGAACCTGCGACCCACTTTTTTCATTCATTGCATAACTACACTGTAGTTGTGTATAATATGTCAATAAACCTTAGAAAATCTTGAAATCTTGAAAGGGATGTGCAAAATAGTCATTATATACAGTCTTTAATTAACTATTAGTAGAGAATAACGAGTAATGAATATACTTTTTTATACTTTCCTATTAATATCTAATAATAAAAATAAACAAATTCAATAACGTGCTTTAACCACTAGGTGTCCCTTTATATCAGCTGTGCACCGTTATGGTGTAAATACAGCCTATCTACCTGTCATGGAACACAAATAGGAATGTATTAGCAGTTAGAAGGCAGCTTTTATTTTGAAATGTACTTTGAAAGATATGGCACTTCCTTTGTGGCTATGACCACTTCCTTAAGTTCCAGGAAGTCCTTTTACACATGGACACTAATGCAATAAGCATGTAGCAATAGTGCAGAAGCTGGACAAAGTAACATTCTATACTGATAGCAAAGTTGTCTTAGGATATATCTGCAATGACTCACGAAGGTTCTACGTGTATGTGCACAATAGGGTGCAACAAGTCAGTGGAAGTATCTTGCCACTAACAACAATCCTCAGTTCGAAGTGGTCGATCCAGATTCAGATGTAGAGATCTGTCCAATAGTTACGGCTTGTTCCACCAAAGTCTCAGTAAAGGAGCTTGGCACAAAACGTTTTGAACGGTTGTCATCTTGGAGTTCTCTAACGAAGAGCACAGCTCGTCTCTGTCACATTGCACAAGGTTTCAGCAAACAATCAGACAACCCCAGCTGCAGGGGATGGCATATCTGCCCAACAGGTCCCACTATTGCTGAGATAAAAAAAAGCAGAGCATATAATCATTAAAAGTGTCTTCTCACCAACCTAAAAAATACATACACAAGGCCTATCTCGGACCTTGTGCTTCTCCTGGCTTCTGGGGAGTAACAGGAAAGAGAAGAGAGGAAGTAGCTAAATGTGGCATCATTAATGACGCCAGACGGGGAGTGTCATGGAACACAAATAGGAATGTATTAGCAGTTAGAAGGCAGCTTTTATTTTGAAATGTACTTTGAAAGAGAAAAAAAACTTCCTTTGTGGCTATGACCACTTCCTTAAGTTCCAGGAAGTCCTTTTACACATGGACACTAATGCAATAAGCATGTAATGGGAGCACTCGCTGCAGAATCCCCATCCATCCTTCGTTCTAAGCCCTAAACGTGGCATTATCAGTAAGTGAAGTTACTAATTATTATCTTAGCTACAAGTGTTTGATATTATTTGTGGTAATACCATTTTGTAGTAAGGATAATTATAATTTTTGTAAGAACTTGTTGCTGTGTTATAATGTTGCATTGCACATTTACCTGCAATAACCTGTTCTTGTAAAAAGTACATTTATTCTGTAAATGTTAAGAACATATCATTGTTTTATGTGTACTTATGGAGAAATGTATTTTGTTTCAGTTTCACACTTCTTAGCATTAAAATCCCTGCCAAATACAACACCTGCCTGTTCCTTGGAGGAATGATGCTAAGGAGAGTTTAGCTGGCTGTTAAATTCAATATCCACACGTTGAAACGAGAACAGTACACTACCAATTGGATCAAATATAAAAGTCAGCCGAATTAGTGTTGATACTGCAAGGAGACGTATTGTGTGAAAATAAATGTAAGATGTTGTTTAATTGCTGATATATTTATGATCCACGTCACGTATTCAGTTTTGGCAGAAGTTCCTCCTGTTTGTCTAGAAGTCTTCTCAGCAGGGCTCTATAAATAGAGAACTACGGCAGATATGTAATATTCAATGCAGCCGAACCGTGTATTACAATGCCGTTATGTGATGACATTCAAAGAGAAAAGCAAGCACACTCGGAATAAAGCATTATTTTATTTTTAAAAAATGTTTTCGGATTTCACATCGCATAAACACCATTTCCCAACGTGCAAAACCATCCAATCACCGAGCTGAGGATCTTGCCTACGTCTGTTTCCGGTATCCGGTATGTAACGTGAGATGTGAGACTGGGTTGGAGAATTGCACAGGGGAAACTAATAATGTTTGCGCTGTGGACCAACACTATAAATTGACGGGGAAAGGGGTAGCAATAAAGATAACACCATTAAACAGTTACACAACATAACAGAAATAATATCGATAGCAGCGTCCCTAGCAACCACCTTGGTAACAATGAAAACGTTGTATGGACACAATTTCCTGAAGTAATCTTCGTAATAACTAGCAAAGTAAAGATCATGTGCATCCACTGCACACATAATCTGAAATAACAACTCATATTTCTCGCATCAAATGACATCAAAACGCATTTTAATGGCCAAACTAACCTTAAAATAGGCATTTTCCACCGAGAATAAAACGAAGGTCGGCCATAGGGATGTCCCGATCACCTTTTTTTGCTCCCGATCCGATTCCGATCATTTGATTTTGACAATCTGCCGATACCGATTTTTCCCGATCCGATCTTTATGCAATGCATTAAGAGAAAAAAAAGGAAAAAAGCATTCAAGTTGTCCCTTAAGGTTATTTATTTTATTTAAATGACAGTACCCAACTATCCATTTTATCCAACATGGATATAGCTTCTTTTTTTCACAGCAGCATTGGATCAGTTCAGTTGTGCAGCATTGGATCAAAACAAAATAATGCTTATCAGTGGTCCACCACAAAATAACCATGTAAACAAATTGAGTGCAGATAGTGCAGTAACAAAACAATAATACATCTACTGGAAAGAGGTAGCTTGACTAGCTTCACAAGTTCACATTCAGTCACAAATAATAAAATAAAAATGTGGCTTACTGCAGAATTCTAGCCTTAAGACTAACTAGTCTAGTAATAATGCAATGAACAACAGCAGCTTAACATAACATGAATAAACAAAGTATTATATTTCCATCTTACTGGAGTAACACAATTCAATAGTAATCAGCAGCGAACCACTTCAACACGTGTGTTTCGGTGTATTCACGGCATTCATTTTGTTATTCTACAGTATTGTTGTTTTATAGTTATTTGTTAATGTAACCCAATTTGTGTTCTTTGAAATTGAAAAGGATATCGCATTGTGTTTGTTACTTTCGTTGCAGTTGTATATGTCTTAAGTGTAATTTGGCGTGGCTTCCTATTTGTGGACATGCTTTTATTTTGAAGGAGAGGTAGCGCTGTTGACAGGAAGTTGTTGTTGCTTTGGAAACAACGTGACGGAGAGTAACGGAGAAAAGTAATATCTACATATAAAGAAGGAGAAAGTAAACGATAACGTTTATGGTTAAGTGTTAGCACCCCCCGAAGAGGCACAAGCTCTTACGTTGATATTGGAGATTTCAATAAATTCAATTTTTTTTTTTAAACGGGGAAAAAAATGAAAAAACAAACAAAACGAATTTCCGAATAACGAAATTGAAACCCGAATAGTACTCCAACGAACGAATATTCGGATATTCGGGTACAGCCCTAGTGTAATCGCCGTGTTGTTGTTGGTGTTTGTTTCTCAGGTGGCGTATTAGATTGGTCGTGTTGAACGTAGCTCTGTTCTTTCCACCACGCGGAACCTCCTTCTTGCAAACATTGCATCTGGCTGTTACACTGCCTTCGCTTTCAATTTTATAATACTTCCAAACTGCTGACATTTTCTCTGTCCCTACTCCCGAGTCACCAGCTGAACGTAGCCTCTCGTTAGCTTACTGCTACTATTAGACACTGCGCCCTGTCCACTCTGTTGCCAGATTTGAGAGAAATAAGCAACCAGGTCTGAAAACAAGCCCAAAAGATGCAACACATCAGTGGCGGCCGGCTCATAGGGGCGCTAGGGGCGCCGCCCCACCTCTTCCCATGTACAAAAAAAAAAAGTTTAAAAAAATATGAAATAAAAAAAAAAAAAATGTAAATTAAAAAAAAAAAAAATTTAAATTTTTTTTTTTTTTAAATATATATATTTTATATATTTTTTTTTTAATGAACAAGGTAAATATCATACAATTGGTATCAGTAAAATGTATAATCTACAATAAAATCTCGTTTAAAATTGTGTTACGATGTCTAAAGTTACTGATAAGTCACATGTTTCCTGCCTGGCCTTGCCCATGGCATTAGTTTATCATTACCGGGCGGAGCCCCCGAGACAAACAGCAGCAACCAGCATGTTGCAAAAGTCTCAATAGTAAACTGTGCTGCCGAAACATAATTTCAGCCAATCAGCGGCGTCAAATATTTTGGTCACGAGGGCGCTCACGTTGGCGCCCACGTTGCTTACGTGCGTTGACGTGAGTTGTTTTTTAGACTCATGAGTGACCAAGGTGACGCAGAAGTTGGATGAGAATGGTGTGCAGGTGGAGTCGCCGGACCTCGGTCCGCACCCAATTCCGTGCAAGAGCTACTCTCCAATCCTTTCTAAAGGAGAAGTTTGGGAGATAAATTGATACTTAAAGACCTTGGACCGGACCAACCCGATTTGTATATATCACAGCAAGCTCGTGAAAAAGACAAAACGTATCAAAGAGGCTTCTCACGTAGCTGGTACACCAGAAAGGCATGGATAGCTGGATGCAAACAGGTAAATGCTATCTTTTGTTTCCCATGCTTGCTCTTCAAACAGCCGGGGACAGATACGATCTGTTCAGAAACTAGACAAAAGTTAAACAAGTACAAACCACAGACTGTCTGTGTCATGGAGAATACAGTCGCTGGTTTATTTATGTCTGTATAGGCCGTTGTTGTGAGTGTGGACGGTCGGAGCATATATAACGTTAGCTTAGCCAAGCTCCATTCAGAAAACAAGCATTCTAAAAGGTTTTTCGCCTGCCGTCTGTCTGCAGACTTGTCAAAGCATTAATTCATGGTTTTTACTAACCGGTATCAGTATGTTGTTACGTCGGCATCATTTAGAAACGTGTATTACAATTTAATCACGGTAAAATATGTTCATTTTGTTGTAGTTGTAGCTCCCGAGCCAGCGCGTCTTGTTTGAATGATGCGAGTAAACACAGCTGGCAGCCGCGGTGAAACTCGAGCGACTAGAGCGATGCGATAGGAGCATTTAGAGCGAAGCGAATATTCGCATCACGTCCGGTCTGAATGCAGCATTAAAGCGAGCTCCGCGCTGCACTGGAAACGCGCCATTACATCACCAGAAGTCCTAATTTAAGGGGTCATTTCTCCCAAAAAAAAATGTTTTACTCACTATATCAACAGCCCCACCAAATATATTTGCCACCAGCCGCCTATGCAACACATACATGATGTTGTGTAATTTTAAACCAAAACTAAGGCCTCAGGGTGACTTTAAGACGTGAACATGGTCATTTTTGTTTTGTAACATTAAATAAAAAAAATAAAAATTGTAATTCTAAAAAAAAAAAAAGAAAAGATTCCCGATCCCCGATCTTTTTCTCCCGATTACGATCTTTTAAAAATCACGTGATCGGATCGGGACATCTCTAGTCGGCCATGTTGTTTTTTTCTGCAGGGAGAAATTTGAAGTAACATAGATGCCAGCCATTGGAAATGAATGGTGAAAAAAAACGTAGGGATCCTACAATTTCAGAGGGGTTTTTATAGAAATGCTACGTCCCAAGTTGTGGACCAACGTAGTTATTACACGTTTAGATGTGAGACTGGGTTGGACATGTGGATAATTATCAACATAAAGGACACAGCCTTAACCATAAGCTTTTATCAAATAGTAAGGTCTTAAGCCTACTCTTAAAAGTGGGGAGGGTTTCTGCCTCCTGATCACAGACTGGAAGCTGGTTCCACAGAAGAGGATCTTCATAGCAATATGCTTTTGGCCTCATTGTATTTTTAGAGCCTCTGGGAACCACTTTTCTTGTTCTTGTCAATACGCGTGCTGAAGCGGTTTAAATCAACAAATCGTCTTAAGAGACGTTTTGATACAGCTTGATAATACATAATTACAATAGTCCTTGAAGCTAGTCTACCAATATGTGATTTCAAATAAAAACAAAGGTAAAACATGTTTGTACAGCACAGGTCAAAGGAGGCTAATCAATTATTTACATTTCTAATCCTGAATGCTAGGATTTTTGGAATACCAGGAACCTTCTGCGGTTCTATGTATTATGTCACTCCCCAAGCCTGAGTAGACTAGTTTGCTCAAACCATATGCAAGAAGTAATAGTAACAACATAATAGGCAGACACAGATGAGTGAATATAATATATCTTTCATGTGTTTTTCATCCTCTTCGTACAGAATTTTACAAAAGCAGGTGAGCAGGAAGTAGTGCGCTGTGACACCAATGCTCAGTTGATGAAGAGAGGCTGCAAGAGGGAAGAAATCATCTCCCCGAAGAACACTCTAGAGCAGTGGTTCTCAACTGGTCAGGCCTCGGGACCCACTTTTTACTTGGTAAATAAATCGCGACCCAACATTTTGAAGCACTCAAATCTATTCAACAAAAAATCGTGCTGTAATATATACGCTTTTCAGCATACAATAATAATTCAAGTGAAGTACAGTGCATATATCCCTTCACAGAACTAAAGTATGCTTTTAAAAAAGGTTTATAAGATGATGGAATCAAAGCTGAACTGTATAAAAAGTCACACATGCTGAAAACCCAACCCCAGCAGGGGGGGTCTGGGGGGATTCTCCCCCAGGAGATTTTTAGAAATACTAACATATAAACTACGCATTCTGGTACACTGAGAAGAAAATAAATACATCTATTACTACCCGACATATTAATAATATTTTATGCCATTGTTTGTTTTTCACTTAGTTCTGACAGCTTGCTGCTCCTCACAGAGAGAAGAGCAAAGAGGAGATAGTCTGTGTGAATTACTTTAAATTGTGGGTAAGGGTAGATAGCCCCCATTGTTCTGTGACCTGTCAATCATCAAACCGGGGGTCATATTTCATTATTTGTTCATTTTTATCTGAAGTTGTACCCATGGATGTATAAAGAATAGTTCTACGCCAAAGTTATTCTCCGTGGGGACTTCCGGCAACAATCTTGATTCTGATCAAAGGCCAGAAGACTCGAAAAAACATCAGCAAAGATGTTGTATTGAGAAGATGATCACTACGTGACTACTGGTCTCCGGTACTTCCAGTCCAACGCCTACTGCATGCACAGTGTTAGAAAATTGGCCCTTCAAAATAAAAGTTTGACTTTTTTCCCCCAAAAAAAAAAAAACTCACACATCCGCGACCCACTCGAAACGGGTCGCGACCCACCAGTTGAGAACCACTGCTCTAGACATTGTGAAGGAAGATCCTCTGTCTGTGTCATTCGACAAACGGGAGCCTGTTCAGCTGAGTCCACAGAAGATTAGTTTGAGACTGCGACCTGGTGAGTGGAATCAGTTGATGCGGACATTTGTGAACAGAAGGAACTACAGTGATTTGTTGCCTGTGTTGGCTGGTCAAAAAAAAGTTCTTAAATAGCCACTATCATCAAATTTGATTTGACAAATTGTAAAAACTACGGGCACTAAACGTCAAATATGCTTGAGCAGTTTTCTTTCTTTTCTGTTTGTGTGTTTCTTTTTTGTTTTTACAGGGCTTCCTACCACATTCAGGGTTTCTTTCAAAAGAGTTCGGGGTTATCCTGTTGATCTCTACTACCTGATGGACCTGTCCTACTCCATGAAAGATGACTTGGCAAATGTCAAAGAACTGGGAAAATATCTTTTTGCAGCTCTGAATAGTATCACTGAATATGCTCAAATAGGTAATACGATTGAAATGTTAATCTGACAATTTAAATCATCAAAAATACAATTGTCTATTATTTGGTAACACTTTAGAATTTAACTGAAATTATAATTTACAGAGAATGGTAGTATGAATTATGTGACTGTTGTTGTCTTTCTATATTGAAATTGGTTCCGTGTTTAGGAAAACTACTGTGAGCAGAGTTACTGGAAACCAGAGAAAATGTAGGAGACCAACGATAGTTACGGCTGTAAATACGGTTCTATGAGTCCCGGATGACCGCCAGAGGCGGTGCTTTAGCACTGGATATGTCCATCGCACTAATAACTAATAACAACAAAGTCACCTGTGACCCATGTGACGACGGCTACATAGGCCAGCGTCATTAGCGGATCGGCTCCCAGAATCTTCTCGCGAGCACACAAGAATTCTGAGTGACAGGAAACTCTGGCGGTCATCCGGGACTCATAGAACCGTAGTTACAGCCGTAATTATCGTTCTATTTCGTCCCTACTGACCGCCAGAGACGGTGCTTTAGCACTTGATGACCTATACCAACCATGTCATGAAGAATCCAAGCCCTTGCTCACTGGAAGCAGCGGAGCTCGGCAAAAGGACCACGCCCAAAGAATGGGGAGTGGCGACATTAACCTGATCTGGAGAATGTGCCAGAAGATGCCCACGATGTCGCGGCGCAGATAGTCTCCAGGGGCACCACTCTCAGGGCAGCCCAAGATGTTGAGATGCTCCTTGTAGAGTGGCATCTCAGCCCTGATGGCAGGGGGGCGGCCCCGTAGGCATGTGAGATGGTATCGACAACCCAGTGGGGCAGCCACTGATTAGAGGGCACAACCTCCTTTAGTGGCAGAATCAAGAGTTGCTCCTACTGCCATATATAGGCAGTAGCCTCAATATACGCCCTTTGGGCACCCATAGGGGACAGCAACTTCAACGTGCCGTTCTCCTGAATGTCAAAGCGTGCCAGCTGGGCAGGCTAATTGAAGTGGGTTTGTGGAAGCAACCTGGGCAGGAATGCCACATTTGCCCAAAGGGCAACACCTGAGAGTCCCACCTCGGGCATGTATCGTTTATGGAGAGGACATGCAACTCCCCAACTCGCTTCCCTGAGGCTATGGCAAGCAGAAATGCTGCCTTCGTGGGCAGCCACCTAAGCCCCACCTGGGCCAGGGGCTCGAAGGGAGGAGATGATAGGGCATCCGGCAGCAGGGGCAGGTCCCAAGCCGGAGCCCTCGGGGTGCTAGGGGGATGCTGCCGTAAAGCCCCTCTCAGGAAGAGGGACACCGACTTGTGGCACCCCGCCGTGGCGCAGTAGACCCGAACATGTCGGGCAGAAATAACAGCCACATACATTCACACTGCACCCCACATTGAGAGACATGCACCTATGGTGACGGTCTCCTGGCGGGATGGGATGGCGCCCATGGGCACGCCCATCAGGAGATAGGCCCTGCCCCTCCAGCGTGACAGAGTGGAGGCAACGCTGCGACACCCTGACTTTCCAGTGCCTGTGCCACTTGGCGTCCAAGTGAAGGCTGTTCAGCCACATCTGCATGAGGCGCAACGATAGCGGGCCTAAGGGTACCCAATGGCCGAGGCAGCCGTCAGTCTGCCCAAAGGCCGGAGGAACTGAATATAAGGCACCATCTTGCCCGGCCCACGTGGAAGTAGGCATCCCTCAAGTCCACGGTTGAGAACCACTGTGAATCCTGTGCATGTGCTGTGGTCAGCATATAGAATGGCAGCACCTTCAGGAAGCTGTTGATTCCTCTGAGGTCCAAGATCAGGCGAAATCCGCCGAATTTCTTGCTCACGAGAAAGTACGCCGAGTAGAACCCCCTGGGCTAAGCAGAGGGTCTACTGGCTCGATTGCGTCCTTGGACAGAAGGACGGACAACTCTTGGGCCAGAGCTAGGGCCTCTGTCATTTTGGCCCGGCCGAAGGCTAGGGGCCGGAACTGCGGTTTGTACCCCTGGGTTAAGGTGAAAACCACCCAAGAGCCGGAAGTACAGACAGCCCAATAACTGAGCTGCTGCTGGGAAAGCAGCCGACGACCTAACCCCCCGGCCTCCGAATCTCGCACTAGGCCGCCTAGAAGGCCAGCGGCACGAAAGCCCCCGGGAGGTGGATGAGTGGGCCGCTGGGACCTGCGCAGACCACCACTGTAAGCTGGTGGCTGAGAGTGGCTGCTAGAGGGGCCCCTGGGCCTGTTGGGAGTGGGCACAGGCCTATGAAGACCCGAGAGCTGCTGCATGGTCTGCCTAGCTTGGGCAGCACGCCCCAAACAGCTCGACTGGCACACTACGGAGGACATGTCTCCGACAGTGGTGACTGAGCAGGCCAAACCTGGCGACGAGTCTGCACCAATAAGGACATAACTCGTCCCCATTCCCTAGACATTAGGGCAAAGGCTTACAGTGATGCATCACTGAGGCCCAGCAAAGAAGGCTCAGACAGAGCCTGGTGCAGAGAGGTAGAGACAGCCATTATCAGATGGGAGAGGGAGTTCCCGTGCCGCTGTGTCGTAGGCCCTACAGAGCAGCTCATTTGTGACCCTGCACTGAGGCCGAGGGCACCTGGCATCAGGAGCCAGAATCGGGGAGGCGATGGCAGGCTCAATGGATGGCAAGCGACCACCCTCGCCGGATTCTGCATGGCAGCAGAGTGGGAGATGGCCCTGGTGTCTCTCCAGCATGCATGGAGCTCCCTGAGGTACTCCTCTGAAGGAGGAACAGTGGGAGTTAAAAGGGGCAGGGTTATGCCTGAAGAAGGCGCTAGCCTGAGCCGAATCGGCCTGCGGAACCTGAAGCTGCAAGCGTACCAGGGCTGCACGAATAATGGCCGCCATGGAGGCGTCCTCCCTGCTCTGCAGAGAGCTCTGAGCAGAGGAGTGGGAAGCCTCCTCGGGGGTGAAGAGGTTTAGCCGGAGCCGCTAGCGACATGACATCCTCAAGCAGAGGTGTGGCAACCGAAGGAGGGCCAGGCAGCAAGCTAGTAGCCCCCACACTGCCCCCTGGCTGAAGGGCCAACAGGAGCGACTTCGTCTGCTCCATGACGGCAGATAACCGACCCACCTTAGAGGACAGCCTGTTTCTAGCCCTCCACCTGGGGGGTGAACCCATAGCCATCACTCTATCAAGTCGCCGGGAACGGCCAGACTGAGCTGGAGGAAGTTGTGACGAGGAGAGGTACCACCTCTGCGACTCTAGCCACTCTGAGCGCCCGAGGCATGAATCTACAGCTCATGCAGGCGCTTTGCGTGAGACCCTCCCTCAAATGCTCAAGGCTAAGGCAGAGGGGGGCAGCGGTCATGGCCGTCCTCGGGCTCAAGAGAAGCCATACAGTCGCTACATGAATGAGCCAGTCTGTAGGTAGCCAGATGCAGCGTAGCCGGGAGCGGGTGCGAGAACACAGCCTTCCCCAGCTACCTGCTGAACGGAAAGAGTAGAGCAATGCTCCTACTCGCCGAACACAAAGAGAGATGTAACTGCACCCACGTTACCGGCAGAGGGAGCGGGAGAGAGAGCACTGCCTTCACCTAGCTGGATTAAATAAAGACGTTTAACAGGACAGCTTAGCCGGGCGGCTGCTACTAGAATCAAGCAACACGTCTACCAGGAGCGGGGGCGAGAACACTGCCTTCACTGGTTGAGTTCATAACGAATGCCAGGTGCAGCGTACCCGGGAGCGGGTGCAAGAACACAGCCTTCACCGGCTACCTGCTGAACGGAAAGAGTAGAGCAATGCTCCTACTCACCGAACACAGAGAGGGATGTGAATGACCTACACCCACGTTACTAGCAGAGGGAGTGGGAGCGAGAGCACTGCCTTCACCTAGCTGGATTAAATAAAGAAGCTTAACGGGGCAGCTTAGCCAGGCGGCTGCTGCTAAGAATCAAGCAGCACGTCTACCAGGAGCGGGGGCGAAAAACACTGCCTTCACTGGATGAGTTAAACAATGAAGCTCAACAGAACACGCCAGATGTTAGCCAAGCGGCCGCTGCTAACAATCAGAGCAATACGTTACAGGGAGTGGGAGCGAGAGCACTGCCTTCACCAGCTGAGTTTAAATAAAGAAGCTTTAACAAAACATGCAAGATGTTAGCCAAGCGGCTGCTGCTAACAATCAAAACAATACGTTACCGGGAGCGGGAGCACTGCCTTCACCAGCTGAGTTAAATAATGAAGCTTAACAGTACACGCAAGACGTTAGCCAAGCGGCTGCTGCTAACAATCAAGCGAGATAAAGTCAAATAACACAAATGTGTAAGACCAGATAACTAGCTTCTAAAGAAGAGAACAACACAGAGCCGTAGCTACAGCAGTAACCATGGCCAGTGCTCACACGTCATATAACCGTAGTTACAGTAGTAACTATGGTCAGTACTTACAAAGCATAGAACCGTAGTTACAGTAGTAACTATGGCCAGTACTTAAACGGCTTGGAACCATATTTACAGTAGTAACTATGGCCAGTACTTACACGGCTTAGAACCGTAGTTACAGTAGTAACTGTGGCCAGTACTTACACGGCATAGAACCGTAGTTACAGTAGCAACTATGGCCAGTACTTACACGGCTTGGAACCGTAGTTACAGTAGTAACTATGGCCAGTACTTACACGGCTTGGAACCATAGTTACAGTAGTAACTATGGCCAGTACTTACACGGCTTAGAACCGTAGTTACAGTAGTAACTGTGGCCGGTGCCTAAAAGTGTCAGCCAAACGGCTGCACACTAGATAATATAATATTGGGAGGATGAAATCCTCTTTAATGGCCACACATGCAGAGCACACAGCACACACACAGTGAAGATTGTTCTCTGCATATCATCCTAGTGCTAGGAGTCTAGTACTAGGAGCAGTAAATACAACGATATAGCGCTACTGCAATCAAAACCATACGTTACTGGGAGTGGGAGCGAGAGCACTGCCCTCACCGGCTGAGTTAAATAATTAAGCTTAACAGTACATGCAAGGTGTTAGCCAAGCGGCTGCGGCTGCTGCTAACAATCAAGCAACCAAGTCAAAACACAAATGTTAAGACCAGATAATTAGCTTCTAAGAAAGAGAACAGCCCGCATAGAACCGTAGGCCATGGTCACAGTAGTAACCGTGGCCAGTGCTTACATGGCATAGGACCGTAGTTACAGTAGTAACTATGGCCAGTACTTACCTTACTCTCTAAACCAAAAACGGGCAAAATATGGCACCCTGGGCTTTCCATACTAAATTGAATGAGAGACGCAGCTAAAGCTGGGAACTCAAATGCTAATGAGGCTCGGGCACAACACCTCAAGCAGAACTTTCAAAAGAGCATAATAAGGGCAACTTTATGGGAAGCGGGAACACTGTCGTCACCAGAAAGTCTAACCCCTAGATTCCAACGGGTCCGTCTGCGGCGTGTTACGGCTGCGCCGCGGTTTTGGTCCGGCGTCATACCCTACCGGACGCGTTTCAGAAGCATTTCAGAAGCGGAGCGTCTTGCCTGCCGGCTCGCAGTTTTTGTTGATTTGGGCATATTTCCTGGACAGACTACTTTGTACAGACAAAGTTAATAATAATTATAATATCCCAGTTATAAACGACCTGAATCAAAGATGTGTTGCTGTATTTTAGTGGTAAGAAAATGCATTTATCATCATAATTATTATATATATATATAATGTACACAGTGCCTGTAAACCGGAAGAGAATGCTGGCATTTCTCCTCCTACTTGAAAGACTACGGAGGGATAGGGTCTGCAAAATTAGTTTATGTGTGTATATATGCTATATACTCCAGCGATTAAAAACCAGGCCTTGTCCTTTCTGATGTTGTCCTTGTAAAAAGCATTGGTTACATCATATAAAATAGTGTGTTTTTCCACCTCCAGAATGAAAAGCTCCTCGTATATTGTGCGTGTCGTAGTGAAGGTGTTGTGATGAAGGAGGGGGGGTCTGCAAAATTAGTATATGTGGGGGATGGGCCTGGCCCAGATGCTCTGACCGTTCCACTTACTGCCTATGTTACAGCTGCGCCGCGACAAAAATAGGATTCGTCCTAATTTTAGAGGAGCCCTGCGCCGAGCCGCTTCTGGGACGCTTCTGGGATGCTTCTGGGACGCTTCTGGGACGCTTCTGGGACGCTTCTGGGACGCTTCTGAGCCGTAACGCGCCCGTAACGCGCCCGTAGCAGGCCGCAGACGGACCCGGTGGAATCTAGGGGTAAGCCAAACAATAAATAAGACAGCAATCAGGACAATTTAGCTGGGAGAGGGTGCGGGGACACAACCATCACCAGCAACAAGTTGACACAAACCTGTCCGTGGAGGCTCTGCACAGCGCACAGCCGGCCACAGCTCCTGGAGGACGCGTTAACAACCCGTAGCTCCGACTGTCAGTCGTGAAGCTGCATGCGGCCAGCTTCTTGCCGAGAAATCCCTCAGATCAAACGTTCAAACCTGAACGCTGTAGGCTACAAGAATGTAGCCGCGGTACTCTCGCGAAGCGAGAAGATGAAAAGGAGCCGATCCGCTAATGACGCCGGCCTATGTATCCGTCGTCACATGGGTCACAGGTGACTTTGTTGTTATTAGGTACTCGAACTGCGCATGCGTGCGATACATATCCAGTGCTAAAGCACCGCCTCTGGCGGTCAGTAGGGACGAAATAGAACTTGCTTTACCAAGGTTTATTGCAGCGTAGTCAAGGAGAACAAAGGATGAGCACCACATATGGAAAACTGAGATTATGGTTGCAGTCGAGTTGTAAAAATAAATCAGCTCCTATTTTTTTACCTCATCACCATTCTTAACCCCACGGAAAAACATCACAGGGTTAAGGAGAGATATGAAGGAGAATTAATCAGGACAAGTGTTCTGAGAATCCGACTGCACTGACTCTATGAAGAGTGTTTATGATGCCAGAGGATGTTATTAAAGTGTGTCTGCCCTGACCAAACTACACATTTTTCATAAAGTGGGCTGACATAGAGACTTTGCCCCATGCCTTCCTGTGCTGTTGTTTCATGCAGGCTTTATAAATGTGGCAAACATCAAGTAAAACTTTGTTCGCAGTCAGCCTCTCTATTCTTCCCATTTGTATGAATCCACATTAATTCTGAATGAATGAAACGTGTAAATATGTTATATACTGTATGTATAACCATAGGGGGTTCTAGGGGGGGCAACAGGGGCCAGTGCCCCCCTAACACTGACCAGGGACCACCCTGTGGCCCCCCTCCAAAAAAAAGCTTGCAATATTACGATTTATTGGAACTAAATCAAATCAGAGACCCGGATGTACAGTGGAGATTAAACTGTTCATTACCATATAAAAGCAAATACTGTTTATGTTTTTTAATTAAATTGTCACTTAAAGGTACTAAAATATGGGATTAGTTTTGTATCATAAAGATAAAGCAACACTTTCTCAGAATAAAGCAAAACTATGAGTTTAAAAGAAATAAAAACTGAGTCAAGCAAAATAAAATACATTTCCAAAATAAAACTATAAGTCGCAAACAAATCATTCGTGTAATCATGTAAACTATAAGTCTTTTTTCTTTGTTTTAACAGGTTTCTGTTTTCAGTTCTTGTTTCTTCTTTCTCAAAGATCAGACTTTTGCTCTCGCTGCAGCTCTCTCTTTTGCGCTCCTTCACTTTTTGTTTTCGATTCTGACACAAACGTCCCAGGTGGGCGGGACTTTCAGGGGTGCTTCCCCATTGGCTACTCAGTTTTTGAGTCACAGCCCAGTCCTCCAGCGATTGTACAATGCAGGCAGCTGCGGTGCGGTAGCTGAGCGTGGATAGAACACCCGCAGAAGAACCAGCATTTCAATTATTATAATACTACAAGTGAAAATACTGAATACTTAATTCTGAAGTATAACTAATGAACCTAATGACATTGTCAAAACTTATATATATATATATATATATAAATATATTTCATGTGTCCTGACACATGTAAAATTAGGCTTGATGTAATTGTTTCTAACATCAAAGGGCCTGTGATCTGAGGAGGCAAGAATAGCTAGAATAGGTATAACAGGAGAAAGTATTCTGTTTATGTACAAAGGAGAAGCCTATCTTCGAGATAGGAAGAGTAGATCACATCATTTGTACATTTATCCCATCATCTCTAGATGGTTCATATATCAAGATGTAAAATGCAGCCCAACAAAAGCTTACCATCCTCATCATTTCATTTTGTCTTTAACACAATCACAATGTCAAAAAAACGTTTTATATCCAAACTAAAAACACAATCTTTCCCTTGCCTGTGTATCTGGTATCCTAAACCTCGGACCAAAAGCATTACAACATCCTCATTGTAGTTACTCACAAATGTTTTTCACAATGCATCTTACTTGGGTTTAAAGGTCAGTGTTTCCCACAGATATGAAATATACTTGGGCGGGTGGTGGCAAGGAGGGGGGGGGGGGGGGGGGGGGGGGGGTGCGCGAAAAAAAAAAAAAAGTTTTAACAACATTATTTATTGACTTTTCATTCCGGTATAATCATTTTGCGCAAAGATGGCACTGTTTGTCAGAGCACTTCATCCTTCTGGGATTTCATGAAGAACAGCTCCAACGCCTGTGTGTATGGGAATGCCTCTGGTGCTGGTCCATTAACTGCCAGTGTTTCCCACAGATCTGAAATATACTTTGGGGGGTGGTGGTAGCGGGGGGGGTTGAGGTGACGTGCAACAACATTAACCTTTCTGTTGGTCGCTTGTTAGCAGACCCTTCACGCGATGGCAGAGCGAACAGGTACAGGCAGGGCCCATAATGATAGCCCTATAGTTTAAATCTACTACCCACACATGAACATATGGAAATGGGCTACTATTTAAAAAAATTAATGTATTTATTAATGTATTTAGGAACCTATCCATGTGATTTTTAGTGGGGGTCGACCTCAAATCCTCTAGGGGGGTCCAGGGGCATGCCCCCCCGGTAAGATTTTATTTTTTATTTTGGAGTTAAATGCATCAATCTGGTGCATTTTGAGGGGAAAATAAAGAGACTAGATCTATGGAAACACCTATATGAAACAGAACTGTATACATTTCAATAATCATAAAATCAAGGCCATAACCAATAACATCCCATTTCCAATATGAAAAAAACACTGAAACTTGTTAATTTATTTTTGGTTCATTTATAGTTGTGAGTGTGTCTGTGCTCCTGAATCAGCCTCTCCTGTCTCCCTCCTCTCCCCCCCTCCTCTTTGAGGCAGCAGCAAAGACTAGTTTTCTCTCAACAAGTTTTAAAAGTGTATCTTACCTTTTTTCACCTAGTTAACTTTTTATTTATTTATTCATGCATATTTTACTAATCACATTACATTTCATTTAGCTG
Source organism: Gymnodraco acuticeps (assembly GCF_902827175.1). Taxonomy (NCBI): domain Eukaryota; kingdom Metazoa; phylum Chordata; class Actinopteri; order Perciformes; family Bathydraconidae; genus Gymnodraco; species Gymnodraco acuticeps. Next base: position 72,098 of record NW_022992053.1, on the reverse strand, counting down.
ACGCTTTTATCCAAAGCGACTTATAATGACCGATTACAGGGACATTCTCCCTGGAGTAACTAAGGGCTAAGTGCCTTACTCAAGGGCACAGTAGTGGTGGTGTTCCTGGCGGGATTTGAACTCACAGCCTTCCGATCTTCAGCCCACCTCACTATCCATTAGACCAATCACTACCCTCTCAAATGGAAATATGTGTTTACATAAATGGTGACCACACCGTTTGAGACCCACTGAGAACTTAGACTAAGTTAACTATCTAAACACTCAGAGAGTCCTTTACCTCACCTGAGCTGAGGTTATCCCGAGCTTGAATGACACACAGAGACCAATCAAGGGCTTTGATTTATGATCTGTATGACAGTGGCCATGTCGGCATCATGTGGACAGCCAGTCACCCTGTGTGAGGCAGGCCACTTAACAGGCCAGAAGGAGGCGAAATCAGAGCAAGGGAGCGAGGGATCATTGTCTACAAGTTAATCGATCGCAGATGGCGTCGTGGTCACGGACGAATACAAAAAAAAAAACATTAAAAAAAAAATGTAGAAAAAAAAAAAAAAAAAACTAAATGGGTCGCGAAATATACTTGGGCGGCCGTTAATATACCTGGGCGGCCCGCCCAGGTATAGTCTATGTGTGGGAAACCCTGAAGGTACTTTGTAGGAGGCTGATATGGGAGATCACAGGGTTTTATTAAAGCAAAAAATTCAAATGTTTGTTCTTACTTAAATTGTCCCTTGTTTAGGACAGAATAGGTTGGAGGAACAGCAGCACTCGGCTGATTGTGCTGACCACTGATGCCGGATTCCACATACTGGAACCCAATGATGAACAGTGCTACATAGAAAACAGCTTGTACACCAAAAGCATTGAAATGGTATGGAGTCACATAAACAATATGTGTGTACCTGCTACTGTATGCCACTTTTGCTGTAACAATGTAAATGTCCCCGATGTGGAGGATTTCTGATTCTGATTTCTGAATTAATTTGTTGCAGTGGCATGGTTACCAAGATTGTAATACATTGTTGAAAAACTTGTGTAGTGAGGTTAGCACCTTAAATAGTTATTTAAGGTTTGTAACATAAGGTTTACAAAATGTCACTGATTTCTTGGATTGTTGTGTACAGGACTACCCATCTGTTGGACAACTAGCCATGCAGTTGGAAAAAAACAATATTCAGCCGATATTTGCAGTGACAGAAAATGTGGAGGATGTGTACAAGGTAAAATAAATGTACCTTTTGTTTTTACGCCTCATTTTATTTATTCATAGTTCACACATTTCATTCTTATGCTAATTGTTTGTCATTTAACCTTGTTTTTTATCCCAGCAACTCACTAAAATGATTCCAAAATCCGAGGTGGGAGTTCTGTCCTCAGATTCTAAAAATGTGGTTCAATTGATCAAGGAGGCCTACAAAGTAAGATGTCCTTTTATCACATTCTCCTTTTAGTTGGGTGTGCATCTGTCAGTTATTTTCCTCACACGTTTTTGTTTTATCCAACCCTCTTGAATGTGCACTCCATGGCAGAGGTTGTCATCCAAAGTGACTGTGACCCATGACAATCTGCCTGAGCATGTGAGAGTTGTCTACACCCCTAACTGCGATGGTGCAGGACCAGCAGGGGACAGCAAAGGGATTTGTGATAATGTACGAGTGGGACAGGAGGTCAGTTCTTTCTGTAGTATTTTTAAACTTTTGAATTTTATGTTCATTTAAAATTCCTGTTATATTAATTTGAGGTCCTTGTGGCACTGGATTTAGTAGGGTAATAATTATTATTTAACACATTTAAATGTATCATAGCTCTTTTTATCTCATTACTCAAAGACACTTTTACATTTAAAAAACATTTCATCCCAACATCCAAACAAACATACACAAATAAAAAAAACACAATGCAATGAAATTAATTAAAAAAAAACTAAATTGGAATAAAAATATGTCATAACTGGTGATCTGAGTTTATCAGTAGAAAGTTAGTTTGAACAATTCTAAATCATTACATTACATTTAAATACTTATCTTAAAATAAAAAAATGTGTTCTGCCCAACATACAGGGCCGTCCCTCCCTACAGGCCGATCATGCAGACTGCGTGGGGCCTCACCTTGCCGAAAATGCGCTGTATGCAGCGCAATTAGTGTGGCGCGGCACGGTTTGCGCCCCCCCCCCCCCCCCCCCCCCCCCTTCGACGCTCGCGAAACAGAGGGCCTCATCATATCAGTTTTGCGTGGGGCCTCATGTTGACCAGGGATGGCCCTGCCAACATAACAGTAGTGGGTGTACAGACATGCATGACCCAGAAAAATGCGGTCGCAGACAGACGTTTTTGGAATAACTGCTGCCGCACTAATACATTTAATGCAGAATGTAATAAAACACAACATTACAATATGGTGAAAAAATCGGCCGGGTAGGACCTAAAGGCGTTTAGAATTGACAGGGTGGTAGGTGTGACGGTCTTGGAGGGGAAGTGAGGTTAACCTGTTGAACCCCATCCGCCCGCCGGGGGGGGAAATGCATCATCTGCAGGAAACAGCGTCTGAGGGCTTCTTAATATTTAATAAACTATGAATGTTTCATATCCATGTAACGGGAAGAAACTCAGCTAACTGATGATATGAACCATTTTTAGCAAAAAATAACACAAGCCTAATGCTGAGCCTCTGAATTAGCCCTGAGCGAAAAAATCTTAACGCCGTTAGTGTAACAGGCCCCGCTATGCAGGGCGCGATGACAGATAGTATTTCCTGTAAAACACGAGAAATTATGAGCAGAGAATTCCTTTTACTGCTCGTTTGGCGGATTTTGCCAGAATTTATTAACAATTGGCACAAAACACAATTGTCCTTGCCCTTTACTGCTCTCAATATAAACACATGTTCATGTCTTCAAAATATACTTGTATGCTTGAAGTATTCAAAAATAAACACATTTGTGTATAACCAAGTGTCATTAACATCATGACTCCAAATAAGCATGTACTGCTTCAAAACAGATATTGGTGCTGTATTCAAACACTGTTAATTACCTTTTCAGGCAAAGTATTAGCATTGGTCTAATATATGCTAGCATTAGCATCAAGCAACACGCATTTATAATAATTAAATTATGACTGACCATAGCACCCATACACCATACAAAACACACCTAAAACACTTCTTAGCTATAAACAATTCACTTGTATCACTAGCGACCGCCATTACCCATACACACACAGCCACCACGAGGTGGTCTTCTACACGGCATTAAACATAATAAACAACATCTAAACACCACTTAAAACTTAAGACATTGTGATTTATAACACTTGTGACAATCTGTACACATTACTGACCTGTAAAACACGAGAAATTATGAGCAGAGAATTCCTTTTACTGCTCGTTTGGCGGATCTTGCCAGAATGGCAAGCTAACGACAGCTCCGTCATCACGTCAGACATTTTACGGTAGACGCGTAAATAATAACAAACCCCTTTATGGCAGTGTTACTCTGCCATCTACTGCCCCCTGCTGTCCATTGTTAAACAGGTAATATAAAATGATATTAAATATAAACATACAATTGTGATCACACACTTTGTGTGGGTCACATTAGCACAGAACTCACGGTATAACACCCTTATTACTTATCGTAAATGCAAATCCAACCCATCGATTAGCATCGTGAGATTACACAGATTTGATAGGTATCCGTATTATTACTCCATGATAAGAACTCGCAACATTAGAAAAAAACAGACATCACAACACGTGGCATTAGGTAGCAAACAAGGCAATATTGTTTACCTTTGTTGTTGTCTGATCAAAAGTTGTCTTCAATGGCATTAAAACGATAAAAACGCTGCTGAAGGTTAATCCATACGTTAATCCAATTAATCCATCAGCAATAAACCTAGTTTTTAGTTTTCAGATTTCAGAGCGTACAGGGCATTTATTATATGTTGTACTTTGGATTCCTAAAGCTTTTAGTCTACCTTACCATCATTCAAGGATGGTTTTATAAGTAAATCAATTGTTTTGGACAGACACTATTATTTATATTTTTTTACCATGTTCAATCGGAATTTTCTTTCAAATAAAAAACATCTATATTGATTCTGACTTTTCTACATCCAACTCACAGATGTATCATTGCTATGAGAAAAAAGATTATTAATTTTGCCCTTTTAGAAGGGAAGATATGGTCATTTGTTCTGGAAATGTCATTTTCGAGCCTGAGACCTGAAAAACAGGCTTGGGGCTTAACAGGTTAAATATCATCAACATTGCCGTGGAAACGGATGCCATCTTAGTTGAGGTTTTGTCTGAGGGGGAGGGTGTACAGGAGAGAAACCCTGGGGGCAACACAAGTGGCTGGGATGCTTGTGTAAATCACACAAGAGATAATAACACGCAAGCGTTCTCCCACTGAATTAACATTTGATAAACGTAGCCCGCCAATCCAACACACTCTCACTCCCTAAGCGTCCAGGAGCGACGTTTGGTCAGTGTCCGTGGCGTCCAGTTGTGACGCTCCTAGGCTCCTTCAGCGTCATAAAGGGACGCAAATAGCTTTCAACTGATTGCAATGTATTCCCATCTGCGGCGGGATTTGACGCTCATGGAAGCACGGCATTCGTTTGTGTCGGCTGCCCTTAAAGGCAATGTGAGCGTCCATTCCCATTGGATAACGGAGAATTGTACACCCGGAAGTAAGTATTCCTCTTACTGTCGATTGATTTTACAGTGATGTCTGCACTACTCATCGACTAAAAAACACCAGATTATCCTTGTTAATTACACAACATTGATTGGTTTAAATTGTGTGCAATGCTTTTGTATTTTTCCCCTTCGATTCGGAGAAACAAATATTTTTTATGAGTAAAGGATGGAAGAAGACACTACACTACCCAGAATCCCCAGCTATCGTTTGGACTACACCATGTGCTCTGTTTGACAAACCTCGTGATAGTCCTCAAGCTCTGTGATTGGAGTGTGCTCCGAGGGTTACGCCGATTCTCGAACAGCACTTGAAATGGGATGGAACCAAGGCAGACAAAACTGGATTTGAACGGGTCCACCGCGTCCCCCCCTCCCCCACCCCGTCCCCAGAACTACACATGCTGGCTATTCTGTTTCGCAACATGTTCTCTATCTATGGCACGTCTCTACTGGGAGTTGTAGTTTTAAAAGACGTTTTCGTATTTCCCATAATAAGAAGTTGCCGGTATTAAACTGTGTACATCCCTGGAGGTTTAGGGGGTAGGAAACACTCAAATGTAAAACATATAATTGATAAATGGGTGAAAATTGCTTGTGCCCATAATGGGCAGCATTAATATATATACACACATGCTAGCTATGGTCAGAAGAGCTTTATTTAACAGCTGGTCTTATGTTTGTGACCCCTGTTGTTAATTGATAACATTACATTACATTAATTGATAAGCCTGAAACATGCACTTGTCAAGGTTCAGAGGCACATTTTGCAAATATGGCAGTAGCCATCAATCAGCTTAAGATAAGATATACTTTATTTATCCCAAGTTGGAACATTTGCGTTACATCAGCATGTGTAACAGTTGTAAATATGCAGTAGTGTTTATTTGTAAATCATTTAGTATAATCACACAAATTCTGGGTTTTATATTTAACAATTCTGTGTTCTTTATTGATTGATTGTTCAATACCTGACAAGGTCGGAGATGAAATATCTACATACATCTTATAAGAGTATAATACATATGTATAATATCAGTTAAAATAAGTGCTTCAACATAGTTAACATTGCTGGAGGTATGCACAAATATTGATAGATGTCTTGTAATGCACTATTGAGGAACTTGCGACCCAAGTTTTTCATTCAATGCAGAACTACACCATAGTTGAAATCTTGAAAAGGGATGTGCAAAATAGTCATTATATACAGTCTTTAATTAACTATTAGTAGAGAATAACGAGTAATGAATATACTTTATAGCAGTGCTTCTCAAAGTGTGGTCCGCGGACCACTGGTGGTCCGTGAGCGCCCCCTAGTGGTCCGTGAGTATATTGGTAACATTTCACATTTGAAATTAATTAATTAATTAAAGTTGTTCGTACTCTCGCGAGAATATCTCCGCAATGGAGCAAGCTTAAGTTTCACTTTCGATTGCATAATATAGCCCAGATAAACACCTTCATCACTCATGTTGCCACTTGTTTGTACCATTTTCAGGCAATTTGTAAAAAACGATGTGTTTTTGGACATTTGTGGAGTTAGGTGGTCCGCGAGTGTTTTTTTATTGGTTAAGTGGTCCTTGGTATGAAAAAGTTTGAGAAACACTGCTTTATAGGGATCCTATTAATATCTAATAATAAAAATAATGAAATTCAATAACATGCTTTAACCACTAGGTGTCCCTTTATATCAGCTGTGCACCTTTATGGTGTAAATACAGCCTATCTACCAATTGGATCAAATATACAAGTCAGCCGAATTAGTGTTGATACTGCAAGGAGACGTATTGTGTGAAAAGAAATGTAAGATGTTGTTTAATGGCTGATATATTTATGATCCACGTCACGTTTTCAGTTCATCATGTTTGTCTAGAGGTCTTCTCATCAGGGCTCTATAAATACAGAACTACGGCAGATATATAATATTTAATGCAGCCGAACCGTGTATTACAATGCCGTTATGTGATGACTTTCAAAGAGAAAAGCAAGCACAATCGGAATAAAGTATTTTTTTTTTTTTTTAAATGTTTTCGGTCTGTTTCCGGTATTTGTTAATGACGATGTGCTGTGAGATGTGAGACTGGAATTGCACAGGGGAAAATAACGTAGGCTATATTTAGATGCGGATTTTGTTAAACTAATATGTTTGCGCTGTGGACCAACACTATACATTGACGGAGAAGGGGGTAGCAATAAAGATAACACCATTAAACAGTTACACAACATAACAGAAATAATATCGATAGCAGCGTCCCTAGCAACCACCTTGGTAACAATGAAAACGTTGCGATTTCCTGAAGTAATCTTCGTAATAACTAGCAAACTAAAGATCATGTACATCCACTGCACACATAATCTGAAATAACAACTCATATTTCTCGCATCAAATGACATCAAAACGCATTTTAATGGCCAAACTAACTTTAAAATAGGCATTTTCCACCGAGAATAAAACGAAGTTCGGCCATGTTTTCTTTTTCTGCAGGGAGAAATTTGAAGATCACGTGACATAGACGACAGCCATTGGAATGAATGGTGAAAAAAAACGGGGTTTGTCAAACAGAGCACATGCGTAGTCCAAACGATAGCTGGGGATTCTGGGTAGTGGAGTGTCTTCTGCCATCCTTTACTCCGAAAAAATATTTGTTTCTTCGAATCGAAGGGGAAACTGCAAAAATCATCCATCTTATAACAAGAAAAAAAATATGTGATTTGAGTTTATACAGACTTGAAACAAGTGTAATAATCTGCCAGTGCAGTGAGATAATTAGACTTATTAAGAATTCTTAAAATAAGAATAATAATTCTTGAAATAAGAATAATAATTCTTGAAATAAGAATGCGTGAAATAAGAATAATTCTTGAAATAAGAATTCTTAAAATAAGAATAACAATTCTTGAAATAAGAATGCGTGAAATAAGAATAATTCTTGAAATAAGAATTCTTAAAATAAGAATAATAATTCTTGAAATAAGAATGCGTGAAATAATAATAATTCTTGAAATAAGAATTCTTAAAATAAGAATAATAATTCTGGAAATAAGAAATATATGGATGCTAGAAAAGTGGCAAATGTCCTGAAGTAAGCAGAAAAACACTTATTCCATGCACAGGTATAAGCCAAATATACTCAAAACAAGTTGTCAAATTTTCTTTTACCATTTGTTTATTTCTGAATTCAAGTAGACAGATCTCAAAACAAGAACCTAGCATGCATTTTACAAAACGTATGAATTAATCATGACGATAATTTTAAACTTAAATTATAACATTGAAAACCACTCAACATTACTTTGTGTTAGATAACCAAAAATGAAGAATTATAACTTAAGAGCTTCAATATTATTGTTTTCTCTTATTGTTGAACAAAAATTCTCAAACACTGAATGATAGAAAGTCATGTCTCTTGTGTCCAAAGTATCAATGCAAAAACAGATACTGGTACCAGTATCAATTGTTAACAATAACTAGCCCAACTACCACCTAGCTCACCCACATTGTATATGTCTAAGCGAGCATGAGTTGTGCCCAGCAAATGGGCACGACTCAATATATAGACCTAAAAATGACTGGCTTTTTAATTACATTACAAAGAGCAAAGTTGCAATTTTCAGCTGATCATTTGTAAAGTGCAATGATCAAATTTGTATTGCTAGTTGCACCTTAAAAACAAAAGGTGGAAAACCTGCTGGCTGAATATGGGCAATGCCCACAGAGAGGTGGCTATGGCAAGTGACCCTTACTTTGAAGGTGCAGCTACCTGCAGTTTGAGGAAAGGAGGGCTGGAAGGAAATGATGGGCTGACTATTGCATTTTTGTTTTTGTACATGAGTTGTTTTCTGGGATGTTATTCTCTCCCATAGACATTGCGGGTGAGCATTGTAGAAACAGGTTGGGAACCTAACTACCACCAAGATCTACTCCCCAATAAAAGCTTTCCACTCAGCCATGGCTTTTTTGTATGAGGCTGTGGCGTCTCGGTCATGGATAGTATCCTTCAATATTTCTGTTTGAATAACAGAAAGGATGGTTGCAACACACTTCGGATAAGTGAGATGTATTGTGTAGTAATAGGCCATTAGATATAGCAAACCCTCATGCAGGTCTTGCTTGGCAAATGTAGTGATGGGAGTGGTTCCTATGGCGACAAGGCAGTTGGAGTCATCAACAAGTAAGATGGGGCTGGACAGAGATCTCTTCTGGAGGTAGACGGTGGGATCTTCTGTGGGCTAAAGGAGATAGCAAAACTCTGATAAACATCCATAACATAGAACTACTAAAGCAGACCCTCAACTACCATTATGTATATATTGCATCTATGATTGAAGTTATAATGCTTTGCATGTAGTATGTGAATCCAAAGACAGCACCATTTGATGTACTAATGAAAATACAAAAACATGTCTTCCAATAAAATAATGAAAACAAATTGCTTAACCTCCTGCTGAAAGCTGGCTTACATGACCAGCAGTAAAACAGCTCTGCACTGATGTGCCGATTTCTTCCAATGGAGGGAACGGTGCCAACAAGCTCCAAATTGCCACAGTGCTTACGCTTAAAGTTAAATTATTTCAACTTTACTATCAATTGCCGCTGAGAGAATGTCCTTTCATGACAAGGCAGCTTAAAAAACAGCAACATATCTTATTAAATGTTGTCCTAATTGTGAAAAGCGACCCCATTATAGACTTACAAAAAGGATAAAGCATGGAAGTAAATGGCTTTATAGACACAAGTAAAAAAAACATCAAGATTTGAATGTGACACAATAGCTCACCTGAAGAACATGTATCAATGGCATGTCCCAATTTCTTAGGCGGTGCAGCTGGTGAAGGAAAGAGTGTAGGGAGTGCCTTGAACAAGGCAATCGAGAATTCCACTATGAGAAGAGAGAAGAGAAAGCGAACAGGTGGATGGAAAGACAGACACTGTATTAACTGTTTTAGCTCACACAATCTGTATTAACATAACTACAGTTTAGACACATGAAACAAAGGATAATGCATATAAATATATAACTGACTTAAGGTCAAAGTTATTCAAGTTTAGGAGACATGCACTGTGAGGTTAATTTTAGGGTGCATCAGGTGACATGCTCCCTGGAGGTAGCCGATGTCTGTTGTTTAGTTGGTTGGTGTTGTGACTTAGTAAGCTACTGCTGCAGAGGTTGCATCAGACGCCATTAATGACGCACAGATTTGAAGTCCGTCCGTCATTCCGCCAATAACTGTTTCAGGAATTGCGATGTCATCTGGGTCAACCCAGTTGGATTTCTCCTAATTCCTTAGTGAAAAGTTGATCTCAGCAAGTTTGTGAATAGGTTTTAAAATACAACTTTTAGCTAGGAACTTAAAGTGTGATAGAGGGATCCTACTTTTGGTAAGATAACAAAATAGTGTGAAAATGCCCCCAGAGCATTATTATTTTAGATGTATTTGGTCAGCCTTGCATCAATGACACACTCCTATTCAGTCATATCTTCACCAACACATTGTAGACACTAAGAGGTGACTTACCACGATCCAGGGTCATAGGTGGTTTCATCGCTTTCTTCAAAACTCCGTAAAACTGCACTTTAGCAACAAAGTCGTCCCATCTCTTCTTTACTTGTGCTATGTATTTGTGGTTGTCTTTATCCAGGATGCGACGCAGCTCAGACATCACCTACAGAGTGAATAAGTATTAAAATCTGGAACTTTTGTTGAAGAGTAAAAATGGGAAGTCGTTTACTAACATTCTGAAGATCCTTGAAGCATGGATAGGCATCCAGGACCTTTGTGTGCCTGTCCTCCACTTTCAGGACATCACTGTGAATGAACAGTCTTCTTGCTTCAAACTCGAGATCAAGGAGTTGAGAGACAGCATCTTTGTTTTGTTTTTTATTCTTGTACATCTCATGCAGTCTTAAAATGCCTGGCCTGTGCTTGCAGACTATCCTTGTCCACTAAAATGAAAAATGAAAATGATTATGTGCACATAAGACTGTCAAAAATGGTCTCCCTTTAGAAGCAGCCCTCTTATGGCTGGGTGATGTCTTTAAAAATATTCAAACAACACACAAGTAGAAAAGTTTGGAAGACTCAGGACTTACCCTCTTCTTCCTCCCCGGGCTCTGGGTCCTCTGCTGGGTAAAGTGTACCGTGGAGGGCCTTTACCAGCTGCTTTTTGGCTCCCTGGTGTGAATTGGGAGAACGGATGACCATACTGGATCGCTGGTCCGCGGTGTAATTGGGCAGCCGGCGGCCCGAGCGGGCTACTGTGGAAGCTAATGAAGATATTTTAGATATTTATTTGTCCTTTCAAAAATGCATTTTGTGCCTTACCACAATTGTCAAACAATAAATCAGAAAACGACAATGACATGCTCACATAACTATATATAGCTGCCTTAAAGGTTAAAATGTTCTCTACAAAATTAATGACAGAAAATGACCATAATATCTCTGTCCATTACAAACAACTTTTATGCTGCACATGATGTTATGCATTCAGCAATGTGTGGATATGCCTTTCGAGTAGAGAACCATATAAATGGAAATTAAGTTGCAATTCTACTTACATGTACTTTCATTTTCATCAGAACTGTTAAGAGTCTGATCCAAAATAATTGTTGATCCACCTGCGTCACTTGAGTCAGCATCATAATCTTTTCTGAGTCACTTGCTGACAAGTCAAGGCAACGCCTCTTCTTTGGACGGCCCCTCTCTTGTGCAGGCCCTTGCCTCTTTTGCGGAGACTTTACGTTTAGAAGCCTCTTTTTAAGTTTATTGTGAATGGTTGTCTGTGGCAAATAACAAAGAATAACTTTATAAGAATTACTTAGTACTTCACAATTAACAAAGTGCAAGAAATAAACAGCCACACATTTTAATGACTTACATGTTTCACAGCTTCATCTTTGTCTTGTAACATGGGATAATACTCCACTACTTTCTGAGCCATGGCTGTGAGTTCAGGGTTGGAAGGGTAGTGAAGCTCTTCTCCTTGTGGACTTGCTCTCAGGATGGAAATCATGCTGGTGAGTGTGTTCCTCACTAGCCTGCAACTCAACTCCTTGGACATTACACATTCCCTCTCTCTGCCTGTGCGGGCCATCTCAAAGTAATGTCTACGAGCTTGTTCCAACTCACTGTCCGTGTAGATCACATACTCTGGTGGACTAGGTAGCTGTAGGGTCAACTTTGGGCGGTTTTTCTCCAAAGGAGTGGATGTTGGAGGGAGACTATGTTTTCTACAAGGTGGAGTTCCTGTTTCAGAAGGGCCATCTTTATCTTTTAAGATAGGATTCTCGTCCTACAACAGCAGATAATGTCAAACAGTCAAAGTCAAACAATGGCGACAATCTGAAATAACATGTCTTGTGCAACTTTGTTTTTAGACCAAAGTAGGTAACCATTTACCTCTGGGCTGATGAAAGACCACACTCTTTTTCTCCTAAGAAAGTGTTCTGGCCCAGGAAAAAGGTCTCTCAAATCATCACGAGTGAGGGAGTGCATCAACACCTCATTGATGTTAGCAGCTATTAGGACAGTAGCATCATTACCAACATTTTACAATCCCAAATAATTATTTATCGTTTTGATTCAAACACACATGACATACCCTTAAAAATTGACACTGTAACATCATCCAGTGTATCCATTGTCCCATCTATAACCTGGTAGGAAGAAAAAATATTAATTAATTATCATAATTTGATTTCAAACAGCTTTACAAACATGTGATTGAATAGTACAGTTAATACAATCATTCCTTGTGGTTTAAGCTCTTAAATGCTTTTCATTTTATGTTTTTATCTGCTACAGAGGCTGACAAATAATGGTTTTAGTCAGTGTGTGAAATACCCGTCAATATTCGGGGGGTCCCATCTCCCGATTGTTGTGCAACACTGACATAGGAGGTTGCATTGGCTAAAGTTGTTTGGATGCACGTTGTTTTATATTACAGGGTTTCTCAACGGGGGAGTCAGCGCCCCGTGGGGGGCGTTCGTAGAACCTAGGGGGGCGCTGGGAACGAACACGGGGCGTCACAACTTCGCTTGTGTAGTGGTCATTATTTTGAACTTTTTAAACTTTCATGGTTTTCAAATATTTTCGGTGCAAAAATAGGATAACTGAAATAAAAAGCCTATCTTCATATGGGTTTCTTACACTTCTATCGTCTCATCTACTTTCTACTTTATGCTCAGTACCGTCATGATCGCTAAAGTAACGCCGATAAACAAATCCACCTCATCTCAGTAGAGTGGTCCTTTCCGAAACTATTTCGCCCTCCCCTGACTTCCACTGGTTGGTTTGCGGGACATGCAAAGCAAGCGGTGGATGGGGCATTACACTAAGCAACATGAATCTCATTCATATTACATAGTAAGGCAACATAAGACGTGAATAAAGCTAACTCTGCTTAGCATGCTAATTGTAAACAATAGAACGTGCGCATTACATGTAGACCACTGCAAAGTCGCTCATTACGTCTGCGAACCGATAAACACTTACTTTCATAAGGTACGCACACCAACCGGCACATACGCATTTAACACTGATGTTACAGGCGCTTAACTTGTATAGTAACAAACTACTTTAATTACTATTTGGCCGCGAACTTAAACGTGCTACTCTCCAACTCAGAACGAAGGGACCCCGTATTTCGCACACTGGTTTTAGTGAATACTGACAAAACAGCTATTTTTCCCTTGCTGTATCTCTATTTGCATATTTCTGTACTAACATTTACTGTTTTGCGTGTATAAATGTGTTCCAATCTGAAGCATGAAATATTTGTGTGCACTATAGGCCTACCGGTAGTACCCGCATGGTTCATTATAACGGTCAAATAGTTCAGTGTGAAACGCTGAACACTTTCCACTCTTAGTTACCATTTTGACTGCGTAATAGAAGTTGTGGGACCGGTGAACACATCACGATACAAATAAAAGTTATACATGTCGTTTTTAATTCATTATTTAATAAACGTACCACTATACTGGTGTAGAAAAGAAATAACTGACAATTTTAGTGGATTAATTCAGCAGTCTGTAATGATTTGCTAACCCGAACGACAACGTTAGCATCACCGCTAGCTAGCTAGCTAACAGCGCTAGCCCACTAGTAGCGCTAGCTAGCTAACAGCGCTAGCCCACTAGTAGCGCTAGCTAGCTAGCAAACAGACATAATATTCATTGTATTTTTAACCCAGCAATATTGGTAACGTGACAAATTAATGCGCTTTTATTATAATATGAATACACACCTTCTCTCCAATGTGTGACCTTCTTCTCTTCTCTTCTTCTGTGACCTTCTCTTCTTTCTAACCTCGTGAACTGGCTACTTGACAATGATACAGTAGTGGGTTGAACTCCTCCTTCGACAAATAATAATCTGGGTAAATAGGGATGATCAAATTAAGCATTTGAGGGGAAAAAGGTGACGATAGTGTTTTTAATTGCTAATACATATGCTTTTTGTATTTTTAATATCGCAGCACATACTAAAAAGGATATATCAGAGACCCTACCCCCCCATTGTTAATATGGTTTGACCCAACTAACGTGCAAAAGCCCGCCAGGAAGTATTGCAGAACTAGGAGATATTACAGTACTGGCGCGGGCTGTGGTTCAACTTTGCCTTTAGCAGATGTTTTGTCTGTCACATCAATCTGTCAGCTTCCATCTCCTCCTCAGTTCAGAAGGTTTTGAGGAACATGGCGTATTGGCGGTGTGTGATTTGCTTTGTTTTTTTTGCGTTAACATTGAAGTCTCTGCTGAGCCATATTAACAAGGCACATGGCCGCAGTCCAGATTTCCGTGTTGTATGTGGAATTAATGGATGTACCGAAGAATACAGAGTTTTCAACTCGTTCTACTACCACATCAGACGTAGACATGCTCTGTATTTTGAAAATGGAAGCCCGCCTTCTGGGTTGATGACAACTGCACCCGAACCATCTAGAGTTGGACTTGAAGATTTTGATATGCCCATTTTTTCTGGTTGTGCCACCGCGACACGAGGGATGCAAAGGACCAACAGTCAAGTCAGCACATGTGTCCCTTCACAGCAGGAGCAACAGCTTGAGGAATTCCCGATTCAACCTCCTGATCAGGTAAGATGCAGTGTTGGGTAAGCTACTTTGAAAATGTAGTGAGCTAAGCTACCAGTTACTCCAGCTACCAGTGTAGCTTCACTACACAGAAGCTACCAACCAGTCAAATGTAGCAAGCTAAGTTACACAAACACCGCAAAAGTAGTTCACTACATGTGAAGCTACTTTAATGGTGCCTTCACGTGCTATGGGAAGGATGATCCTTTTCATTTGTGAATTGGTAATTACGAGTGCGTTGTGTTCACGTGCTTTTGTTGTCGTAGTGAAATAACCCTAATTTGTGTATGTCATAAAGGGGGGTCTTATATGGGTTTCTTTATTTTTACTCTGGAAATCTTTTAATCTGGACTTTGCTATATAAATACTAATTATTAGTATTATTACTACACTAGTTGGCTACTTATCTCTACTTTATGCTGTCCAATGAAAACTTAAGCAGTAAAACAATGATTGATTGATGATTTGATCTTCCTCTTGCCTCTCAAAAATAGAGGAGGAGCAACCTCCTCTGCCTCTATGGACCAGCCGCCACTGGTTGAAATAGCAATTTTCACTAGCCAGAACACAGGACCTTCTTCCTGTAATTATTTTCACAGACACTATTTAAAGAAGACATATTGGACAGGGGCTGCTGGTTTAAAAGCCATATCTTACATGATAACATTACTCAAACATACAACACTTGAGTTAACTAGTCTTTCTTCTAATTGTGTAATATTACTATGAATCTGTCTCCAGGAAGAAGCTGATACATCTGGCGGAAATCTTTCCAGACGTGCAGTTGCATTTGCCATCAATGTCCGTGAAAAATGCCACCTGTCCCAGGTATTGCATCTATTAGTTGCTTTGTACAAAAGTGTCTGCCAGTGACATAATGAATGTAAGTGTGCATGTAGTCAAAGGGGTTGAAGAGTGGTGATAATCTTTGTATGTCATTTTCTACCTTGTGTTCACACATGGGGGCACTTTAGTTATGTTAGTTAGCTATGGACACTCGGACTGTAAATGCATACTCTGATGTATTTAATTTTTTTAATTTTCTCTTTCAGAGGAGTATCAACGATATTGTCTCTGGGGTCCAACAGTATCAAGCGGCTCTTCTGGATACCTTGAGAGACAAAATGAAGAGGGTCTTCGAGAGTCATTCAGGGAGTACGGCGCAGCTCCAAGAGGAAGCATTGGCAACATTTGATAATTTTCAGGATCCTTTCACCCTAATGGCCACCACATACATGCAGGATAGCACCATTCAGAATCTTTTTAACCCAGTGAAACCAGAGGAAATACTTGTGTCTCAAATAGTTTGTAGAGTTAAAAAGGGAGACTCAAGAGTTCTTGTAATCAAAAACAAAAGTTTTTACTATATACCCCTAATTAATAGTCTACAACAGTTGTTGTCCAACTCCAGAATCTTTGATATGATCAACACTGCACCACAAAGCTGCAACAAAGATGGGTTTTTGTATGACATTGTTGATGGGAGTCTTTTTAAATCTCACCCTCTGTTTTCAATAAAACCTACTGCTTTGCAGCTGATCTTGTACACTGATGAAATAGAGATATGCAACCCCTTGGGGTCACATGCTTCTGTAAACAAATTACTGATGGTTTATTATACTCTAGGAAACATAGACCCCAAGTTTAGATCGAAGCTTGCAGCAATTAGACTCCTTGCTATAGCAAAAGCTAATGATATTGACCAGTGTGGTGTTGATGTTGTATTAGAACGAATTGATAAAGACTTAAAATTGCTGTACAATGGTGTCAAAATACAAACACAGAATGGTGAAATGGATTTATTTGGTGCTTTAATTTCACTATGTGGTGACACACTTGCGCAACATGAGCTCGCTGGCTTTAAGGAAGGAGTTGGTTTTGCATATAGCAAGTGCAGGCACTGTGAATGTACCTTTGAGGACATGCAAATCAATTTTGATGAACAATGTTTCACTAAAAGGACAGTGGAAAAGCACATTAGACAGTGCATTGAAATAGAAAGGGCCAGCACAGAGTTCTTGAAATCTGCCCTTAAAACCACCTACGGAATAAACAGAAAAAGCAAGCTGGTTGAATTTCCAGCCATTGACCTCATTCAGCAAACTCCACAGGACATAATGCACATCATTCTTGAGGGTATTGCACCCATGGAAATTAAGTGTGTGTTAAAATACCTTATTCTGTCAGGACAAATGGAGTTGGACATTTTCAATTCAGCCATGCAGAGTTTTCCTTTTTCATCTATTGATGTACGAGACAAGCCCTGTCCTGTCAGTGTCAATACCTTGTCATCTAATGATAACAAACTTAAACAGTCTTCTGGGCAAATGCTGATATTGTTAAAGATCATGCCTTTTCTGTTGAACAATATGAAGGGAAATATTTACGTTAAGTTTATTTTGGAATTAATTGAGATAGTTCAAATAGTTTTTGCGCCTGTCATATCTCTGCAAACTGTATTAAGACTTAAACAAATGATTGAGCAGCATCTAAAACAGTTTAAGCAACTTTTTCCTGACAAAAATGTAACGCCTAAGCAACATTACATGTTGCATCTCCCTACCCAAATTCTTTCTCTGGGTCCTTTGACAAGGCATATGTGCATGAGATTTGAGTCAAAGCACTGTTTTTTTAAACAGTGGTCATCTAAATTGAACTTCAAAAATGTATGTAAATCGTTGGTGAACCATAACCAGCTTCTCGAATGCTGTCAAAATGAAATGGGCATTGAGCATCCAATATTTTTACATGAGAAAGAATTGGGCCCCGTCTCAGAAGTGACAAATAAAGAGTACATCACAGCAAAGATTAGAGATTTCTTGGGGATTGATGGCATACAACATGCAATCTCAGTCAAGTGGCTTATTCTTAATGGTAACAAGTACATCAGCGGAAAGTCTCTGATAATAACTAATGCAAATGATACAGTACCTATCTTTGGACTTATAAAAAACATTTATGTCATAGATTCTTCATTGTATTGCTTTGAACATCAGCTTTATGAAACTGTCTGTTTTAACAAAGATTTATTAGCATATGAAGTCACTATACCCAATCTTGCCCAAGCAACAGAGTTGATAGATGCAGAAAAGCTTGTTGACTATACATCCTATTATTCGATGAGTTTTGAAAACAGTGTGTATATTTTGATCAAATATAACCTTAGGGATGTCATTGCACTTAAAACCTAAATATGATGATCATTGAATGAGCATTGGAAGGTTATACCTGTGTATGCAACATGATAATTTGAGTGAAATCTAGTTTATTGAGATAACACAGGAAAATGTGTAGGAAGTGTTTGTTTTTTTTAAATGTCTTTTTTACTATTTTATTATTGTTATCTGTCATAGAGTACGGTTACCCTTTTTTTGTCTAATTTTGTCTAATTCTGCCAAATACGGATTTATTTGTGTTGTTGTATTGACTGTTTATTTACAAACATGTGTTGGGAGAAAAAACATTATAAAGTAATGCACTGCTGTAACGTTATTTTTCCTGCAAAATAGTATAGTCAGGGAATTTTGCTTTTGGAAAGTATGATTATTATTATTTCTACTTTTGTTCTCCTTGAAATGAAAGTTCATTGAATGAGCATTGTAAGGATGTGTATATGAAGAGCTGATACAGTTGATAGGGGTTACAGTTAGATTATCTCAATGTGATTGACAATGCAATATAGGGTTGAAATGTGATAGAACCATGATACAATGTCATAAATAAAAGTTTCAGTCTGACAGTGTGGTACTATTTTTTTTTCTCAGACACATTTTTGTAGCAATGTTATTTGCTAGGCAGAATAATTTACTATGAAATAATTACTAAATTGAGCTATTGTGATACATTGAATTTCGATATATTGCCCCATTCCAAGTTGATATTTTTGATTTGTTATTGCTTTGGGAATTAATGTTGTGATTTAACATCTGACATAAATATGAATCTGACTTAAATGGATCCCATGTGATTCTTAAAATAAGTTGTAACATGTCTTGAAACAAGTTCTGACAGCTAAAAAAAAAAACAAATTGATATGAGGCAGTGACCCAAACGTGTCTCTGACAGTAATTTATCTTAATTTGTTTGTAAAATACCTTATTTCAAGATTTGCTGACCAAATAAGAATTCAGAAGTCTAATGTTCTTAAAAGAAGCTTCATCATCTTACACAAGCAGCTCTTGCATAGTACATTATTCTCAAAACAAGTCCAGTAAGAATTTATGGCTTGATATAAGATGGCAACTCTTGGCAAGATCAGTAATTTTTGCAGTGAAAGCATTGCACACAATTTAAACCAATCAATGTTGTGTAATTAACAAGGATAATCTGGTGTTTTTTAGTCGATGAGTAGTGCAGATATCACTGTAAAATTAATCGACAGTAAGAGGAATACTTACTTCCGGGTGTACAATTCTCCGTTATCCAATGGGAATGGACGCTCACATTGCCTTTAAGGGCAGCCGACACAAACGAATGCCGTGCTTCCATGAGCGTCAAATCCCGCCGCAGATGGGAATACATTGCAATCAGTTGAAAGCTATTTGCGTCCCTTTATGACGCTGAAGGAGCCTAGGAGCGTCACAACTGGACGCCACGGACACTGACCAAACGTCGCTCCTGGACGCTTAGGGAGTGAGAGTGTGTTGGCCAATCAGGACGAGACAACATGAATGCGTGTCGGCCTCACATTACAAGGCAGCTATGCTACGCTGCTGACTGTCACTCTTCTTACTTCAGCGTCTTCGTCATGACCAACACACTCTCACTCCATAATCGTCCAGGAGCGACGTTTGGTCAGGGTCCCGTGGCGTGCAGTTGTGACGCTCCTAGGCTCCTTCAGCTTCATAAAGGGACGCAAATAGCTTTCAACTGATTGCAATTGTTATTTCAGATTATGTGTGCAGTGGATGTACATGATCTTTAGTTTCCTAGTTATTACGAAGATTACTAAAGGAAATTGCGTCCATAGAACGTTTTTATTGTTACCAAGGTGGTTGCTAGGGACGCTGCTATCGATATTATTTCTGTTATGTTGTGTAACTGTTTAATGGTGTTATCTTTATTGCTACCCCCTTCCCCGTCAATGTATAGTGTTGGTCCACAGCGCAAACGTATTAGTTTAACAAAATCCGCATCTAAAGATACGTTATTTTCCCCTGTGCAATTCCAGTCTCACATCTCAGAGCACATCGTCATTAACAAATACCGGAAACAGACCGAAAAAATTTAAAAGAAATTTAAAAAAATACTTTTTTCCGAGTGTGCTTGCTTTTCTCTTTGAAAGTCATCACATAACGGCATTGTAATACACGGTTCGGCTGCATTAAATATTACATATCTGCCGTAGTTCTGTATTTATAAAGCCCTGCTGAGAAGACTTCTAGACAAACATGATGAACTGAAAACGTGAGGTGGATCATATATATATCAGCAATTAAACAACATCTTACATTTATTTTCACACAATACGTCTCCTTGCAGTATCAACACTAATTCGGCTGACTTTTATATTTGATCCAATTGGTAGATAGGCTGTATTTACACCATAAAGGTGCACAGCTGATATAAAGGGACACCTAGTGGTTAAAGCATGTTATTGAATTTCATTATTTTTATTATTAGATATTAATAGGATCCCTATAAAGTATATTCATTACTCGTTATTCTCTACTAATAGTTAATTAAAGACTGTATATAATGACTATTTTTCACATCCCTTTCAAGATTTCAAGATTTTCTAAGGTTTATTGACATATCATATAGGCCTACACAACTATGGTGTAGTTATGCATTGAATGAAGAACTTGGGTCGCAGGTTCCTCAATAGTGCATTACAAGACATCTATCAATATGTGTGTATACCTCCAGCAATGTTAACTATGTTGAAGCACTTATTTTAACTGATATTATACATATGTATTATACTCTTATAAGATGTATGTAGATATTTAATCTCCGGCCTTGTCAGGTATTGAACAATCAATAAATAAAGAACACAGAATTATTAAATATAAAACACAGAATTTGTGTGATTATACTAAATGATGTAAATAAACACCACTGCATATTTACAACTGTTACACATGCTGATGTAACGCAAATGTTTCCAACTTGGGATCACTAAAGTATATATTATCTTAAGCTGATCGATGGCTACTGCCATATTTGCAAAATGTGCCTCTGAACCTTGACAAGTGCATGTTTCAGGCTTATCAATTAATGTAATGTAATATAATGTTATCAATTAACAACAGGGGTCACAAACATAAGACCAGCTGTTAAATAAAGCTCTTCTGACCTTAGCTGGCATGTGGGTATATATATTAATGCTGCCCATTATGGGCACAAGCAATTTTCACCCATTTATTAATTATATGTTTTAAATGTGAGTGTTTCCTAAACCTCCAGGGATGTACACAGTTTAATACTGGCAACTTCTTATTATGGGAAATACAAAAACGTATTTTATAACTACAATTCCCAGAGACGTGCCATAGATAGAGAACATGTTGCGAAACAGAATAGCCAGCATGTGTAGTTCTGGGGACGCGGTGGACCCGTTCAAATCCGGTTTTGGACAGTCTGCCGTGGTTCCATCCCATTTCAAGTGCTGTTCGACACTCTGCGTAACCCTCGGAGCACACTCTCCAATCACAGAGCTTGAGGACTATCACAGGGTTCAACCCTGTCTCCTAAAAATTACGTTCCCACAGAACTAAACTGCATTCTCAATTAAGTTTAGCTAGAAACGTATTTTCTCCCACGTTACGTTCGTTATGAACGTATCTTAAATACGTTTATTTTCTACATATCTTTGCCATTTATTGTCTTGCTTATAATAATGATAAGTCATTTATAAATATCATTTTAGAGCACACATTTGAAATCAGTAGGCGAGGCTGTAATTTCGCCAGCTGTTACTCTCATGAGCGAGGCAGAACATAATAGTTTTAACATGCCAAAAAGCTGCTGTGTCGTTTGTTGCACCTCAAACATTAAAACAAATCCAGAGTTACGTGTTTCTGTACTTCCTCTAAGAAGAAAGGACAGTAAAAGAAGAGCTCTGTGGCTTCAGGCTTGATCGCCGTTCAAATGACAGCGTTGGTTTCCCCAAAAGTGGGCGGGGCTGTAAAGTGACGTGCGTTTTACTCTCATCTATTATTCAAAACCATTCTATTTATTCTAACGTAAATTACATGCCAGTGTTTTATCTTTTTATTTTAAATCGTATAATGTCGGACTTTTTTTCCCGTCTGTGAGGAAAATAAATGGGGCTTAGAGCCTCAAAATACTGAAATCTGTATTTTTTTAAATCTTTTTTTCCTTCTAATTTGTTATTCTTTTCTAAATAACACACTGTTATTTACTCAACAATAACACACAATTATCCTTGTTTTTATTTATTCGTTTAATTCTATAATCTTGGGCTTTTTAGCCGTAAATAAAGTCACCGGAAACAGACGTAGGCCTATAAAAGGAACATTTCGAGGATACACACCAAAAACCCACTGAACAGATTACCCAAGATCCTCAGCTTGAAGCTCGTTGATTGGATATTTTAGCTGCAATGCATGTTGGGATATGATGTTAATGCGATATGATATCCGGAAAAAAAAATTCAAAATAAAATAATACTTTATTCCGAGTGTTCTTGCTTTTCTCTTTGGAAGTCATCACATAACGGCATTGTAATACATGGTTCGGCTGCATTAAATATTACACATCTGCTGTAGTTCTCTATTTATAGAGCCCTGCTGAGAAGACTTCTGGACAAACTTGAAGAACTGCCGCCAAAACTGAATATGCGACGTGGATCATAAATATATCAACAATTAAACAACATCTTGCATTTCTTTTCACAAAATACGTCTCCTTGCAGTATCAATACTAATTCGGCTGACTTTTATATTTGATCCAATTGGTAGATAGGTTATATTTACACCATAACGGTGCACAGCTGATAGAAAAGGATTTATAGTTTTTAAAGATATTACTGATTTTCTTTGAATATAAGAATGTAAATACTGAGTTGAGAGAATAGTCAGGGGATTTGGGTGATGGGAGACACATCTATGGAATCACAATTGCAATAGCTTACCTTTAAATTACGGATATGCCTTTCTGTCTGTGATGTTTTACAAATCAGATATTAATGTGTAGAAGTAAAACATGAGAAATAGTATAGCAATATCCTGTAAAATTATGTAAAAACATGAATAAAACTACACATCTTCAGATGTTATACATACATAAGTGTCCTACACTAATAATACAAAGTTATTATTAGTATGCTGTGTGTACCTTGTGTGCACCGCCTAGTGGTTAAAGAACGTTATTGAATTATTTTTGTTGAATAATGTTATTTTTGTTGAATAATGTTATTTCATGAAAACATATTAAGAGTACATACTTTCAGGGGAAAGTAGAAGGTCAATGATAGAAGTATAGAATATAAAAAAATCAAGAAGATACTGTAAGTGATCTCTACAATAAAACAGTTTAGTGCAGGATGTACAAAGATATTAATAGGAGGAGGTGCAAAACAGACAAACTAATTAACCTTTATTAACACATTAAAGAATACTTTAGTTTAAGGTCTTCTTTCAAATAAGAAAAAAGCATTGGGGGTATCTACAGATAAATATTAAGACTGACAAAGTACTTAACGTCTAATATTGCTTTCCTGCAATGTTAACTATGTTGAAGCACTTCTTTTAACTGATATTATACACATTAATTATACTCTTATGTATGTAGATAGAATAAGAAATGTGCAGAATATGACAGTTTAATGGTGGAGGTATACACAGATATTGATAGATGTCTTGTAATGCACTGTTGAGGAACCTGTGACCCAAGTTTTTCATTCATTGCATAACTACACTAGTTGTGTATATGATATGTCAATAAACCTTAGAAAATCTTGAAATCTTGAAAGGGATGTGCAAAATAGCCATAATATACAGTCTTTAATTAACTATGAGTAGAGAATAACGAGTAATGAATATACTTTATAGAGATCTGCAGATAAATGTTTAGTCTTCTCAAGCACCAACTATCAAATATCTCTCCTGATTGTTGGCACTTGACAATCACCTTTCCCTGAATTTTACTCAGGTGTAACTAAAGTCTGATTTAAGGGTTGTTTACATTTCACATCATTAATCAGAATCTGCAAAGTAACTAAAATAAATGTAGTGGAGTAAAAATACCAGGTTAACCTCTGAATTGTAGTAGAGTAGAATTACAAAGTAACAATGAGCTGTAATGTGGGTATATATTAATGCTACCCATTATGGATACAAGCGATTTTCCCCCATGTAGTAATTAGTAATTATTAAATGGGTGAAAATTGGTGTACAAATTTAAAACATGTAATTACTAATTACATGTTTTAAATTTGTACACACCAATTTATTTCCTATCGCCTAAACCTCCAGGGCTGTACACAGTTTAATACTGTCAACTTCTAATTTTTGGAAAAACGAAAACGTCTTTTTAAAACTACAATTCCCAGTAGAGACGTGCCATAGAGAACATGTTGCGAAACACAATAGCCAGCATGTGTAGTTCTGGGGGGCGTTCGAGTCCAGTTTTGAATAGTCTGCCGTGGTTTCGTTCCATTTCAAAGAGCTTGACGCTCGGCGTAACCTTGGCGCACTACCACTCCAACATCCAATCCCAGAGCTTGAAGATTAATCACAGGATTTGTCAACGGGACTGTAGTCCCAAACGATAGCTGGGGATTATGGGTAGGGTAGTGTCTTCGGCCATCCTAAACTGAATTTTTTTTCGGATATCATATTGCATTAACAACACCACATCTGGCGTCACAGAGATCTTCTGTTACTGTCCTTTCTTCTTGGAGGAAGTACAGAAACACTTAACTCTGGATTTGTTTGAATGACACAGCAGCTTTTTGGCATGTTAAAAACTATTATTTTCTGCCTCGCTCATGAGAGTAACAGCTGGCGAAATTACAGCCTCGCCTACTGATTTCAAATGTGTGCTCTAAAATGATATTTATAAATGACTATTATAATTATTATAAGCAAGACAATAAATGGCAAAGATATGTAGAAAATAAACGTATTTAAGATACGTTCATAAGAAATGTAACGTGGGAGAAAATATGTTTCTAGAAGATATGTAGAAAATAAACGTATTTGAGATACGTTCATAACGAACGTAACGTGGGAGAAAATATGCTTCTAGAAGATATGTAGAAAATAAACGTATTTAAGATACGTTCATAACGAACGTAACGTGGGAGAAAATACGTTTCTAGCTAAACGTAATTGAGAATGCAGTTTAGTTCTGTGGGAACGTAATTTTTAGGAGACAGGGTTGCGGGGTTTGTCAAGCGAAGCGGAGAGAATACTTACTTCCCGGTGTAATATTCTCTAAAGCAAATGAGCTGCTCCGACCCTCGGTCCTGACGGACTCCAACTTGTGTTTATCAATCAAACAAATAAATAAACACAAGGATAATTATGTGTTATTGTTGAGTAAATGGAGAATTTCACAGGGGAAAATAACGTAGGCTATCTATGCCACAACGGATTTTGTTAAACTAATACGTTTGCGCTGTGGACCAACACTATACATTGACGGGGAAGGGGGTAGCAATAAAGATAACACCATTAAACAGTTACACAACATAACAGAAATAATATCAATAGCAGCGTCCCTAGCAGCAAGTAGTTAATAATAATAAAATACATTAAGAAAAAGGCATTTTAAACAGTCATTAAAAAGCAACACAATCTACCTGCATTGTATTACTCTAAACGTGTAATAGCGTGCTTTAACCAGTAGGTGGTTTGGGTTAAAAAGCTGTCAAGTTTACAGTGTTAACAAAATCAAATATACTGCTGTTTCTGGTTTAGTTTACGACGGATATATTTAGTTATTGTTTTGATATTTGTAACACAAAAGCGATGGAAAAAACCCACAGCAACACAGAAAAGATGGTCTTAACATGACCCAGCGGTCTAGTAGTTAATAAAAAACAATCATATCAAAACAAAATATTACTACTAACTTTATTGTGAAATTCAAACTGAACGGTAAAAGAATAGTTTCCGGTCTATTCTGAGCCCGATCTCTGTAGATAAATAAAGAACTACGACAGATGTGTAATATATTTAATGCAGCCGAACCATTTATTACAATGCATTCATGTGATGACTTTCAAAGAGTAAAGCAAGCACTGCTGAATAAAGTATGATTTTATCTTTTACGAAACGTTTTTTTTTTTCATATGGAATGCAGTTGGAGGTCAACCAATCACAGAGCTTGAGAACTAATCACGGGGTTTGTCAAACAGAGCACATGGTGTAGTCCTAAACGATAGCTGGGGATTCTGGGTAGTGTAGTGTCTTCTGCCATCCAAAAACTCCGAAAAAATATTTGTTTCTCCGAATCGAAGGGGAAAAATACAAAAGCATTGCACACAATTTAAACCAATCAATGTTGTGTAATTAACAAGGATAATCTGGTGTTTTTTAGTCGATGAGTAGTGCAGACATCACTGTAAAATCAATCGACAGTAAGGGGAATACTTACTTCCGGGTCTACAATTCTCCGTTATCCAATGGGAATGGACGCTCACATTGCCTTTTAAGGGCAGTCGACACAAACGAATGCCGTGCTTCCATGAGCGTCAAATCCCGCCGCAGATGGGAATACATTGCAATCAGTTGAAAGCTATTTGCGTCCCTTTATGAAGCTGAAGGAGCCTAGGAGCGTCACAACTGCATGCCACGGGACCCTGACCAAACGTCGCTCCTGGACGATTATGGAGTGAGAGTGTATATATGACATATTGAATGAAGAATTTACAAAATGCATGAATCTTACACCACTTCCCCTCTCTATTATGTGGTGCTATAACACACGCCTAACAACCATTATGTTGCCCTACATCATGTGAGGAACATACAATGTAATTTAATGTAAAGTGGATGATGTCTATCATATAGGGCTGACTTATTGTTGCTAGTAGGTGTCACTATAATTATTAAACCATATTGACCTGTAAAAGTCCTCAGGCCAGGATTATTATTCAAGAAATTTGGAACAGTTTGAAAAATATAACTACTTCTCTGTTTCATGGCAATGTCTCAAAATGGAAGCGATGCCACTGCAAGGGTGTTGCATGCAACTGAAACCTTTTAATAACACTTAAAAAAGGTAATCGCCTCAAAATGGCCAAATTACACACAAAAAAGTATTATTTTAAGACAATATGTGATACATGTGCACACACTGTATCATATATCTAGGTTTTAACATAAAGTGAAGGCTGCTTTATTAAAGTTTTGTAGGGAGCGCTAATGAGTCAAGTTTTGTGTGCATTCATCCCCAAGCACACAAAATTACTTACTGTTTCATGGCAAACACAGCGACACCACGAGAACAGCAATCAACTGTTCAACCTGCTGAAAAAAAACAACACAGAACTCACCAGAGCAGTGCACCTAAAGCGACCCCCCCATATAACGCGGGCAGTGCAGTCTCCAAGGGGGAAGTGAGCATAGCGGGTTGAGAAACTTGTTGCAGCACATTTCACCTGAAATATCTTCACCGCCAGTCCTGAATTTCCTGGAGTAAAGAAATACGTCCGTGCTGCTTTAACTTTCAAATATATCTGTTTTTTTTTTTAAATTTGTGGTAAAAAAGCACTTTTCATCTGAAGCCAACACCCAAGAAGACTGTGGTAAAGAGGCATGTACAAAGGCACTTAAGACATAAAACAGATTACTATACAAATTAAAGAAGCTGGAAGGGAGAGTTCCATTGAAATTAATATAAGTACAAGGGGGGATAAAGAATGTGGCTTTCACAAGTTTACCATTAAAACCAGTGTGTGTTTTTTATATATTTAAAGTGTCACAATACATATTTTACACCTCTGACTCTTTAACCCTGCCTTCCCTCTCCAGATTTATTTTAATGTCACAGTGACAGCAGACCTATGTATTGAAGACAAGTCTTTCACCATAAGACCACTGGGAATTAAAGACACATGGACAGTGACCCTATCTACAAACTGAGTGTAAATGTGAATACCCACAGGACAGCAGTCACCCACACTGCAAAGGCAAGGGAAGAGTTAGCTGTGCTATTTGCAGGTAAGCTTTACAACTCCTAAACATTGACTGTAAATTGGCATGTATTTAAATAAATGCAGTGAAGCAGTGTGAGTAAGTATGTACAAGTTGTTTAGGGTTATTGCAATGGAAAAAGCAGACTGGAAAATATAGTCAAAAATAAATGACAGACTATGAAGCTGTGAGTTATCTGCTAATCATAGGGGAGGCGTTGTGGAGGGTTATTCCAGATGGAACATTTCCTGTATCTGTCCTGTGTGGAGAATAATCTCTGCTGTGTGTCCAGCAGCTGATGGAGAGGGTGGTCAGGATATTCAGTCATGGAGAGCAGTTTGTGCAGAGTCCTTCCCTCCACCACAACTCCAAACACATATTGACATGATTACATGTAGAGGGTACTTTATGTTCATTTATGTACATTATGTATGTTCAATATGATAAGTATGGTGGCCGATATGGGCAAATACTGTACGTTAAAACAGCCCAACATCAGGAGAAACGCGCTGCAGTTTCAAAACCGATGTAAATTTAAAAAAAAATGTGCTATAATACATGCAAATGAAGAAACATCTTCAGCAATTTGACAACACATGCAGCATTTAGAAAACATTCAGCAACTTGAGGAAACATGCGCAGCGTTTACTAAACGCTGCAGAAACCAAACGCTGCAAATACAAAACGCTGCAAGAAGCTCAAAACACAACGGGGACACTAAAGAGTGACGCACACAGCTGGAAGACCAGGGGACACTAAAGAGTGACGCACACAGCTGGGAGACCAGGGGACACTAAAGAGTGACGCACACAGCTGGGAGACCAGGGGACACTAAAAAGTGATGCACACAGCTGGGACCAGACAAGCCCCCAGGAAGTGCGCCGGAGTCTGATGAGAATATTCGTGCTGGTCAAACGGCGGTACTACACTTCCTTTTGGTTGCTGGGCCCGGAAACACTTTTTCCCATTGACTTACATGGGGAAAGAGTGGTCTGTAACTCGTTGGATAATTTTTTTTAAACTAAATTAACTACCCAGTATGAACACTTGTATAGCCCTTATTAAAAACATTCGTTCCTCAAGCTGTAAAAATGTGCTAATAACGTTATTCTGAGAGTTATTTCCCTCTGCATTATGAACGTGCATCTAACCCACGGGACCGCGCTGCCCTGCACGTTCAAGTTACGTGTTCAGCACTACATGCGTTTATCTTTACCCATGGATGCACAATAACAACAGACCATATCGCCCTACTGCCAGCCCACGGAGCTGTAATAATGGATATATTGCACATGTTTGCTGTAATTCATCATTTGTAAAATATTATACCACATGGGCTGTATGATGTAAATCTTGTACCGTAAATGTTGTATTAAATAAAGTTAATATTACCGACGTAGATTAACGTTCCTGTAGCTTCTTATTGCACTTGCAATTGTTTTAGTTACTTGTGGGCTACTTAACATGAATAATCACAGTTACTATCCTTTTACTCCATCACATTTCAAAAAGAAATAGGCTATTGTTATTTTAACTCCACCACAGTAATCCATCATCAGCTTTACTTTTTAGATAACGTTTTAACTCACAATTGATCATAACAGGCTTCAACATATACATTTGTATATATTACCAAGTGGTTTCATGTACAACCCACACAAGTATCATGCTAAATGAAGCTCTGTTGCTTGGATATCACTAGATCCTGATGTCAGCGTAATATAAAAGTACATAACGATTGATGCTAGCTGCTAACTGCCGCCTCGTTAATATAAATCCAGTACCATGCTGTCATGACTCATGAACGCACGGTGCTGTTACGTGTACGCAAATTAACGTGCTTATTGTGAACGAGCCTTTTGGGCGGCATGGTTAAAGTTGCGCATGCTCTATGAGTGCACATACGGGTACTTCTCAGGCATGCCGGGTAATCTGTGACGTTTCGCTCTCTCAAAAGTTGGGCCATTTTGTCATCATGCGCCATTGAGCAACTCTCATAGGAATGAATGAGGCCCCGCCTCCCACGCTGTATCCAGTTCTTATTATACATCCATGGGACCAGAGCGCTTGGTGACGTTCAGGATTATAAACAGGGCTGCACATAACTGGTGCGCAGGTGCGCATGCGCACCTCCGCCAAAAAATGAGCACCTGGTCATTTGAAAAAAGGCGCATTTGCGTACCAAAATTGAGAGAGAGAGGGAGAGAGAGAAGGGAGAAGAGAAAAGAGAGGAGAGAGGAGAGAGAAAGATATTTGCGAGTTGCATATGAACTCAGGGTCGGCCCGTAGCACTGGCGTTATAGATGTTCGCCTAGGGATCGCCTAGATCGCCCAGATCTGGGGAGGCGCTGCGCTGGCAGTTCTGGGAGGAAAAAAAAACATTTTTGACCGTTGGGGCTCATCCTAATTTTCGGCCTTGATGTAACAATATTCATAATTAAGTAAATGTAACACCCTTTTCACCCCGGTTACACGTTTCATTTGCCCTGTACGATGGGCGCTGTAAGTGATGAAAATGGGGGATGTTGGCTTATCTGGCACCCGCAGCTCACAGCCAAAGTGCGAGTGAGCGAGGGAGAGAGAGAAGGGCGCACCGCCCGGTGTTGTTATTAGAATCTGGTGCTAGCTGCTCTAACGGATATAAGAAGAAGATGTGTCTACAATAATGTGGAGGGAGAGTCCTCTCCAGTCAGACTGAGAGGCTGATACTACAGCTCAGTGAGGTAAAGGACTCTGAGTGTTTAGATAGTTCACTTTAGTCTAAGTTCAAACAGTTTGGTCACAATTTATGTAAACACATATTTCCAAGGCACTCCTCCAAATAATTATTGGGATAAATAGGTTTGAAATAATTCCAATGCATACAGTAACCAAAAATATCCTTTAAAACTGGAGACATACAAAAAAAAAATGCATTTAAATAAGATATGAATGAACAACACAAATAAAATAAGTTACATTCATTTGTTATTGGCTATGGTAGGTTATTGGTTATGTTCACATACTTATTTGATTACATCCACTTGTCTAAGATGACAACAGAGACTTTCGACCCAAAACCAGCTGTTGACTTGCAAGCAGCTAATCACAGACTCAACCAGAGAGAAAGTAGTAGGCCTACATCATCAGCTACCATGTCTGACAGAGAGGAAGACAGAGAGGAGAACAGTCAGGAGGGTAGTGATGACAGCTTGTAGGATTACTGGTCGTGCTAATGTTGTCTTGTGTTCACCTCTGCATGTGTGTTCTGTGTTCACCTCTGCATGTGTGTTCAGTGCTGTGTGTCTGGCAAATAAAGTCAAGACCCCCTCAAAAGTTACGGTTTATTTCATTTTAAGGATGAGCACCAAGCAACATCTCCAGGTGCTCCTTTGAGAACCAGGGCAAAAAAGTTATGTGCACCCCTGCGCATGTCATCATTTCAGCACTGGTTGTCTTGGTGGTGCCCAGCAAACAATGTGGGCTTCGTAAATAATTGGACAGCCTTCTGGGGAAAACCTGGTCTGATTAAGAGAGATGGCATTCATCCTACTTTGGAAGGTGCAAATCTCATTTCAGCAAACATTTCAGGGCTTTGTGGACTTAATCCATGACAAACTGGAGTTGAGACCAGGAGGAGGAGTCGCAGTCTTACACGCTTCTATGCGCTCTCTCCTAGGCAGTCATCCATAGGAATCCCGAACCCAATAAAATACCCAATATTAGCGGTGTGTGTGTCTGCCCAAGGACAATTTAAGGTAAAACCTAATAGAGGTGTCATACATAATAACCTAATAAAAGTAAATGTAACAACTACTACAGTGCAACAAAACAGGAATATTAAATGTGGTCTCTTAAACATAAGATCTCTAGCATCTAAAGCAATATTGGTAAATGATTTAATATCAGATTATAATATTGATATATGCTGTCTCACTGAAACTTGGTTGAGACATGAAGAATATGTCAGCATAAATGAGGCCACTCCACCCAGCCATATCAATACTCATATTGCCCGAGGCACGGGCCGAGGAGGTGGAGTTGCAGCAATCTTTGACTCAAGTTCACTTATCAATACTAAACCAAAATTAAATTATACCTCCTTTGAAAGTCTCATTTTTAGTCTTGCGCATCCGACCTGGAAAACTTTGCAGCCAATCTTATTTGTTACAGTGTACCGTGCACCAGGTCCTTATTCAGAATTCTTATCTGAATTCTCTGAGTTTTTATCAACTTTGGTTCTTAAAACAGATAAAGTAATTATCGTAGGTGACTTTAATATTCATGTTGACGATGATAAAAATAGCCTTACTGTTGCATTTAACTCTATATTAGATTCTGTTGGTTTCTGTCAGAGTGTAAATAAACCAACCCACTGTTATAATCACACTCTCGACCTTGTTCTGACTTATGGTATTGAAATTGAGCAACTATTAGTCGAACCACATAATCCTGCTTTATCTGACCATTTCTTAGTAACTTTTGAAGTACTGTTACGAGACTACAAAGCATTAGTCAAAAGCTCCTGCAGCAGAAACCTATCTGTTAGTGCTATAGCCAAATTTAAGGAAGAGATTCCACCAATACTTAACTCGATAGCATGTCTGCATGTAGGGGAGGAAACCTATACAAAATGTACACCACCTCAAATTGATCATGTTGTTGATAGTGCTACAGATGCGCTGCGAATAAAATTAGACTCTGTTGCTCCTTTGAAAAAGAAGAAAATAAAACAACATAGATTAGCTCCATGGCATAATGCCGAAACCCGCACAATAAAGCAAAAGTCGAGACAACTTGAAAGGATATGGCGTTCCACTAAACTTGAAGAATCTCGTTTAATTTGGCATATTACTCTCAATGAATATAAGAAAGCACTGCGTAAAGCGAGAGCAGCCTACTACTCTTCATTAATAGATGAGAATAAGAATAATGCAAGATTTCTTTTCAGCACTGTAGCTAGGCTGACAGAAAGCCACAGCTCTATTGAGCCTTCTATTCCCATAGCACTATTATATTACACTAGATAGTAAACTAGAATGCTTTTCAGCCATAAACCTTGAACAATTAAATTAAATGATTCTCTCTTCTAAACCATCAACGTGTATCTTAGACCCAATTCCAACTAAGCTGTTGAAGGAAGTTTTTCCATTAATTAGCACTTCTTTATTAAATATTATGAATATGGTTTTAGCCAACTATAGACCTATTTATAATCTTCCGTTCCTCTCAAAAAATATTGAGAAAGCGGTCGCAAAACAGCTGTATGATTACTTAAAAAACAATGATTTATTTGAAGATTTTCAGTCGGGCTTTAGAACACATCATAGCACAGAGACAGCTCTGGTTAAAGTCACAAATGACATTCTAATAGCCTCAGACAAGGGACTTGTCTCTATTCTTGTTTTGCTCGATCTCAGTGCTGCATTTGATACTATCGACCATGATATCTTATTGCAAAGACTAGAGCACTTAGTTGGCATACAGGGAACTGCTTTAGGCTGGTTTAGGTCCTATCTATCTGAACGCTCTCAGTTTGTACGTGTCAATGATGAATCTTCCACGCAAACCAAAGTTAGCCATGGAGTGCCACAGGGCTCAGTGCTCGGACCTATTTTGTTCACATTATATATGCTTCCGTTCGGCAATATTATGCGGATGATACTCAACTATATTTATCAATCAAGCCTGATGAAATTAATCATCTAAATACAATTCAAGACTGCCTCAAGGACTTAAAAACATGGATGACCTTAAACTTTTTGATGTTAAACACGACCAAAACTGAAGTTATTGTACTTGGCCCGAAGAATCTACGAAATAAAATATCTAAAGATATACTAACTATGGATGGCATTCATTTGGCCTCCAGTGAGACTGTAAGGAATCTTGGTGTTATATTTGATCAGGATTTATCCTTTAACGCCCACATAAAATCAATTTCAAGGACCGCCTACTTCCATCTACGTAACATTGCAAAAATCAGGCATATCTTGCCTCAAAACGATGCAGAGAAACTAGTCCATGCATTTGTTACTTCAAGGCTGGATTATTGTAACTCCTTATTATCAGGGTGTACCAAGAAGTCAGTCAAGTCGCTTCAGCTGATTCAAAATGCTGCAGCTCGTGTACTAACCAGAGTTAGGAAAAGGGACCACATTACTCCTGTTCTGGCTGCCTTACACTGGCTCCCTATAGAACACAGGATATAATTTTAAATTCTTCTTCTCGCCTACAAAGCCCTTAATGGGCAGGCGCCATCTTACCTTAAAGAACTCATTATACCCTACTGTCCTACTAGGGCATTGCGTTCCAAGAATGCAGGGTTGTTGGTTGTTCCTAGAGTCTCTAAAAGTACAATGGGAGCCAGAGCCTTTTCTTATCAAGCTCCACATTTGTGGAATCAGCTTCCAGTTTGTGTTCGGGCGGCAGACACCCTATCTGTTTTTAAGAGTGCGCTTAAGACCTTCCTTTTTGATAAAGCTTATAGTTGGAGCTGATTAGATTCAGCCCCTAGTTTTGCTGATATAGGCTTAGTTTGTCGGGGGACATCTTACTTCTTCCTTCTCTCTGTCTATACCTGTGTACTCTCATGTTCCGATTAACCCAGCTTCCCCAAATGTCTTTCTTTTTGGTGTCTATATACGCCGGGATCCGGAGTCATGGATGATCCTCCGGTCCTGTGTCCTGGATCGCGAGCCCTAGATCTTGAGTCGTGGCTGTGGTCCTGGATCATAAGTCCTGGATGGATATCCTCGTGGATTCATCTTCCTATTATACACACATGCATTTCCAAACATTTGGAATACCTATGTTGCAAATGTATTATCTTTTCAATTTACACACGGCATCTATTGCACGTCTGTTCGTCCTGGGAGAGGGATCCCTCCTCTGTTGCTCTCCCTGAGGTTTCTCCCATTTTTCCCTTTAAACTGTGGGTCCTTGTACGATGTGAGGGTCTAAGGACAGAGGGTGTCGTATTGTCATACTGATATTCTGTACAAACTGTGAAGTCCACTGATGCCCCGGCCACACGAGGACGAAAACGGCTAAACGCATAGGATTAACACAAACGCAATCGCAAAAAAGCTTCCGTCCACACGCAATATTCACCGGATAGTGTCTGTCTACACGAGACAGCTCCGTTTAGCTCCAACCGCTGGAGAAGCTGCAGTACATATGCAGGAGCCTGTACGTGGCGCTGTAACTTCCTCCACAAAAGCAGCGAAGAAGCATGGTTGTCATGGATGCCCTTCTGTTTATTCTCCGCGGTGGGGGCCGAGGGAACCGGGCAGAGTTTTTCGCCAGTCAACGTGTATTAAAGTTTAAATCTTCCGACAAAATTATAAAAGTGCCGGTCAAAGGTCTTCTTTGTTATTTATTGAGCTTTAAAACAAATGAATAACGACTCTATATAATATAATAATAAAATACACGGAGCCTCTCTTTTTCCTCCCTCTCTTCGGACAGCGCCAGTGTCTGTTTCATGCAGCAGCTTATCCAGTAATGAGTGACCCGGCCGACAGTAAAATTAAACATATTTATAACTAGTTTAGGTAGTTTGAGAGGTGTCTCCGTCCTGTCAGATTAGACTTCACTCGCGTTTATGTCCATATCGAGAGAAAGATAAATAATCTGAATTCAGTGTGCAGTTTACTTTGACGCGGGGGTGAGCAGCAGAGGTGGGGAGAGGCGGGGCTATTGCCTCATCATTATCAGAAAATGATCGTATAGGGCGTACAGACGGAGCTGTTGGACCCCCCAGAGCGTTGCGTATGCCGTTCTATCCACCTTGGGACCCGTTATCATTTCCGCAGTCGTTTAGTGCTGTATTCGGTCGTCCTCGTGTGGCCGAACGGTCTATATGACACTAAACAGTAACGCAAACGACCGTTTTCGTCCTCGTGTGGCCGGGGCATGAGACAAATGTAACATTTGTGATATTGGGCTATATAAATAAACATTGATTGATTGATTGATACATCTATTGACCCACAGCTGTTGCAGAAAAAAAGGTAAGGCATGGATATTGATGAGTTTACATAAATATTTATTTTACCACTCTTATGAAATATCAATATAAGAGCTGACTCAAAACTTGTTAATGCCATGCAATGAAACTCAACAGCAGACTGAAAACATTAGAAAGCACACTAATTATTATTTACCAGAAGTTGTTTGAGAATTTGTATTCCTTCTGTGTGGTGGTGTGCGCTGTTTAAAAGCATCAATGGGACTGTGTGGAATTTGTATTTGCTTGTTTCATATGATTTTAAAACTTAAACTTTAGTGTTAAAGAAAATATCCCTTTATTTCAGATGTTATTATATTAAAAATGATTGTATCATTTGTGTGAAATTATCTTCATTAGCGTATGAATTATTGAGAAGTGTTTAAGAGACACACAGAATACCTGAAAACATAATGACTTAAAAAACAACATAGACGAAAGAAACTAAGCATTTTGATTTGTGTGTTGCCAGGCTGACAACCCTCTGTTCCAGACGGCCACCACCACGGTGAGCAACCCCACCTTCACCGGAGAGTGAGACACACGGAGGTGCAGCGCTCACACAACACACAGCCATGTGTGTTTAGGGCAAGGTCATTTGCAAATGCCCTTTGCAAATATTTATCAACTTGTGTTAATGTTGACACGCTGTCGTTCTTAAAGAGGCCCTATTCTGCTTTTTGGGTGTGTTCTATTGGATTTTAAATAAATAG
This sequence comes from Gymnodraco acuticeps, assembly GCF_902827175.1. Lineage (NCBI taxonomy): Eukaryota > Metazoa > Chordata > Actinopteri > Perciformes > Bathydraconidae > Gymnodraco > Gymnodraco acuticeps. The sequence goes on along the minus strand of NW_022992053.1, from coordinate 35,486 downwards.
AATCCCTGTATTCCCTCCAGAGGGAGTTTCTCTCCCACACTGGAGGGAACACAGGGATTGCTTTTATTCAATGTCTCTTTGACTGTAGTTTGATTATATTCGTTTGCATATTTTTACCAAAAATGATGCACATTTGTTTTTTTTACTTAAAATATTTAAAGGTGTATGCGGTGCATAATCATATACAGGAGGAGAGTAGGCAGAATCTATTGAGGAGCAGACACTCATTTTACAGTTTAAAGCAGTTTCTGTTCATGTGCCATTATGCTTGTAATGATGTCTAAAATGATTCCTTTGAGATGTATGTCTGTGTAAGGAAAACTAAACTGCAGGTTAAATAGAAAACAAAATGTTCAACTTTCAAAATTCACCATTTTGAATCATGACTTCCTGAGATAAGTATCTGCTCTCCAAACCCTAAATGCTGTGTCTGTGGTGAAGAGCTGACATTTATTTTGACACAAGTAGGAAGATCACGTTCATATTTGGGCAGGCTGAAGTAAAGAAGACTGCATGGTGCCCACTTTCATGGCAGAGCTCCTGAAAACATGTATGGCTGGATCCATCTCAATATTAATAAATGCATAGAAGTATAGACAAATGTGTTTTATGATCTATAAATGTCTCTTCACAAAAGAGTTTGAACGCACCCAAAATGTGTAAATGTACAATGCAGCAGAAAGTATTTCACACTTTTAAGAAAACTCAAGACCCACCTTTTTAATTTAGCTTTTAACTGAATTATATCGTATTCCGTATCTCTTTTTATTATGTATATGTGTTATTTTTTTAGCCCAAAGCTATGTGTTACTCTGATTATTACCTGGGAAGGGGGAGATAGTATTGTTTTTATGTGTAAATTGTCTGTTTTGTTTGTGGAGCACTTTGCTTCATACACCTTTGTGTATTAAAACTGCTATATAAATAAAGTTTGATTTGATTACAATGAGATGAGGGTCATAATTATATTTCTGATGCACATACAGTACACAATAAGTACTTTTCAAGTGTTTAGACTGTTTGAAGTTGATTTAGCTGAAGCAAAGATTATAGCCGATTCACAGATAGCATTTATTTATTTGTTATAACCAGTGTTGGGACTAACGCGTTACAAAGTAACGCGTTACTGTAACTTATAGCGTTACTAGTTACCTATTCCCATTAAGTAACACAGGCGAATACGGTGATGTCCTCTCACAGTAGGCTACCATGGAAAAGTGAAAGTCATAGATATGTATATAAACCCTAGGTGACTCACCCGCGCTGCTGGCCAATGGAGACCGACGTTGCCACATGGCGGACATCTTGCCACATGGCGGCCATCTTGCCACAGGCAGCTCGCTCATTCATAACATTATGGTTGCGTTCCAATAGTCCATTTAGTACGGTGGCCCTGAAGTGCAAGACACTACAGCATTTCAGAAAACACCACAGCATTTCACAAAACACCACAGCATTTCAGAAAACGCCACAGCATTTCACAAAACACCACAGCATTTCACAAAACACTACAGCATTTCACAAAACACAACAGCATTTCACAAAACACCACAGCATTTCACAAAACACTACAGCATTTCACAAAACACTACAGCATTTCACAAAACGCCACAGCATTTCACAAAACACAACAGCATTTCACAAAACACTACAGCATTTCATAAAACGCCACAGCATTTCACAAAACACCACAGCATTTCACAAAACACCACAGCATTTCATAAAACGCCACAGCATTTCACAAAACACCACAGCATTTCACAAAACACCACAGCATTTCACAAAACACTACAGCATTTCACAAAACACAACAGCATTTCACAAAACACTACAGCATTTCACAAAACACTACAGCATTTCACAAAACACTACAGCATTTCACAAAACACTACAGCATTTCACAAAACACTACAGCATTTCACAAAACGCCACAGCATTTCACAAAACACTACAGCATTTCACAAAACACAACAGCATTTCAGAAAACACCACAGCATTTCACAAAACACTACAGCATTTCACAAAACACAACAGCATTTCAGAAAACACCACAGCATTTCACAAAACACCACAGCATTTCATAAAACGCCACAGCATTTCACAAAACACCACAGCATTTCACAAAACACCACAGCATTTCACAAAACACTACAGCATTTCACAAAACACAACAGCATTTCACAAAACACCACAGCATTTCACAAAACACTACAGCATTTCACAAAACACTACAGCATTTCACAAAACACTACAGCATTTCACAAAACACTACAGCATTTCACAAAACGCCACAGCATTTCACAAAACACTACAGCATTTCACAAAACACCACAGCATTTCAGAAAACACCACAGCATTTCAGAAAACACCACAGCATTTCACATTGGACGGAAAGGGTATTCCTTTAGGGAGAACACTTCTTGTTTGTGATTGGACAGAGCCAGCCAGAGAAGCACTGCTGTGATTGGTTGTTTTAGCTGCCAGTCAAGAAATGACGCTTTGTGATTGGTCAACACCCGACAGCGAAATATGTCCCAACACATCAGCCGTTAGCACACACTCAGAGCTCACAGCTCCTCATATCTGTTCAGAAACTGGACAAAAGTTAAACATGTACAAACCACAGACTGTCTATGTCATGGTGAATACAGTCGCTGCTTTATTTATGTCTGTATGACGTTGTTGTGAGTGTGGACGGAGCAGCAACAGGTTAGTTTAGCCTGATGGATCCGATTCCATTCAGAAAACACGCATTTTAAAAGCTTTTCGCCTGCCGTCTTATCTGCAGACTTGTCAAAGCGTTAATTCATGGTTTTTACTAACCGTTATGTAGTTACTTCGGCATCACTTTGAAACGTGTATTACAATTAAATCACGGTCAAATATGTTCATTTTGTTGTAGTTGGTATCTACCATAGGATTTACTTGGAGATACGCTCCGCCCCCTCTCAGCACCTCTTGTTTGAATGACAGGAGCAAACACAGCTGACAGCCGCGGTGAAACTCGAGCGATTAGAGCGATGCGAATATTGGGTGGTCTACCATAGTATTTACATGGAGATAATCCCCTTAAAAACCATGAATTAATAAAGCATTAATTCTGTGTTTACTCCTGTCATTCAAACAAGACGCTGGAGAGGGGGCGGGCCGTATCTCCATGTAAATCATATCGGAATCGGATCGATCAGGCTAAACTAACCTGTAGCTGCTCCGTCCACACTCACAACAACGTAATACAGACATAAATAAAGCAGCGACTGTATTCACCATGACATAGACAGTCTGTGTTTTGTATATGTTGAACTTTTGTCCAGTTTCTGAACAGATATGAGGAGCTGTGAGCTCTGAGTGTGTGTTAACAGCTAACGGCTGATGTGTTGGGCCAATCACGAAGCGTCATTTCTTGACTGGCAGCAAAAACAACCAATCACAGCAGTGCTTCTATGGCTGGCTCTGTCCAATCACAAACAAGAAGTGTTCTCCCTAAGGAATACCCTTTCCGTCCAATGTGAAATGCTGTGGTGTTTTCTGAAATGCTGTGGTGTTTTGTGAAATGCTGCCGCGTTTTGTGAAATGCTGTGGTGTTTTGTGAAATGCTGTTGTGTTTTGTGAAATGCTGTTGTGTTTTGTGAAATGCTGTTGCGTTTTGTGAAATGCTGTGGTGTCTTGCACTTCAGGGCCACCGTAATTTAGCTTAGGAACCTTCCTAACCAAGTGAAATGACCCGGAAGTACCTCAGTGGCAGCCATGTTAAGTGCCGTTCCAATTCTCTAAATGAAAGGAAAGGAGGTTTCAAACTTCCTTTATAACCTCCTTTAGCTTAGGAACCACTGGACCTCCCTTGACGAAAGGAGAGGAGAAAATGCTGCCCCACAATGCATTGCAGCCGCAGCATTTGCCGTCACTCAACAGTCGGCCGTTCACGAAAACAACCGATTATGACGGATAAATTATATCATGAAAGTTACGGTGCTTATTGAGCATTTTAAAACGTATGTGGTAAGTTGCCAAAGTGCTTTGTTTTGAACGTTCATCAGTATTATAATCAAAAAGAGAAATATGAACGTTAGTTTTTACTGAAATTATCAAATAAAGTCAACATTTCACAGTCTTTACTGAGCTGTGTGGGGTTGTTCAACTTTTAAAAGATGTTTGAATGGTGATATACACAGTGATAGATGTTAAGGACTAACGTTTATAATAAATACATTTGTATTTATTTTAAGATCTTTTCATAGTTCATACAATCATACGTATTGGGATCATTTGTATTAATGTGGACCGGAGGGAGAGGGGGACGAGCATAAGTTTCACTTTCCTTTTTTATTTCAATTCCAACTTTGGTCATGAAGAATATGTTTCTCTGTTGTCCCCGTTCATAAAGCATAAAGCAACAGCATCAGAGCACGGTGCAAAGTCTCTAGATGAGTTTACAGTAGTCCCTCGTTCTTATTAACATCCATGTTGTAGTCCGCTGTATAGAAAACTGTAGTTTCCATAGTTTCCCCACAGCAGCAGACGCACATTCATGACGTCCGCTGGCGCATCATAAACACGTCGGTTAGTGAAAAATATATACATTCCATTAAACAATACTAAATACTAGATCACCTACACATCAGTTAAGTTGAGGGGTTTTTCTATGCTAAAAGTTACATTTAGATGTTAACAAGCACTATGACTTTGTCAGCTTTCTAATTGAATGTATTGAATGCAAAGATATTTAACACATAGTGAGAACTGCTACTATTTATCTCTGAATATTGTCTGTAAAAAACGTGGTAAAAGTGATTCTTTCAGTGAGACAACAGAGCAAGCTTCTACAGTTGCACTACGTTTTGATAACAGTTAAATATTATTTTGATAATAACATATATTTCAATGTTGATGAACTTCATACTGTTCATTCATAATCTGATTGTCTTTGTAGCTCATTGTTGAAATAAAAAAAAAACATTACAATTACAAAATAATGATATCTACAGCCCCTAAACACACAAACACACCGCTTTCATAAATAACACACTTGTTCTGCAATAATATGTTTTATGTTTCCTGTCATTTTTGTTAGGAAAGGACATGCCTGAAAGACACGACATGTTCTCCTTCTCTGAGGGTCGAGAAGAACATCCAAGAGGAACATTAAAAGCTGATGTTATGAGCCTTGAGAGCGAGGCGGCGCAGTTCCTCTCCACGGGCTGCGGAAGCTAAATGCTTGATGGGAAACGACTCGCTGGTATCTCGAGCTGAGCGCTCATTGGTGGTTTTTACCCCATTGTGACAACCCTGTGGTTGTCCACCAGTTGGTGCTGCTGTAACCTGTGTGTTTGTTGTAATCAGCAGTGATGGGACCCACCTGTGGCGCTGATTCCAGGATATAAAAGGGCTGCAGAACAGGCTCTCGTGCTCTCAGCTGCCCTGCTCGGTGCAGCAGGACACCGCTCCTTTGTTCTGTTTTATTGTTGTTTGTAACCACTGTGTTGCATAAAATAAATGATTGTTTTGGGCAACTCCGGTGTGGAACTGTTGTCCTTATGTTATAAGCAGAGCCAGCTTGTAATATATGGGGGCTCGTCCAATCCAAGAACCAGGTGATAGTTGTTTACTTGATTTGTTTGCATTGATTGTGTAGACAGTTTGTTCCTGGTGTGGGGCATTAAGGAGTAGCTTTGGAATTACCTTTCCTGATAGGCATAAGCAACATCTCCTTCAGGGGAGCTTGTTGGTTTGTTATTTTTGTTTGTTATTTTTGTGCATAAACATGATTCGACATTTTTTTGTCATGGGTACACGTCCGTGGCTGTCTTGGTGAGTAACAGCTTCGCTGGGGCTTTACCGGGTCATTGGGTAAGTGTTTAAAACACCTGTCATGGCATGCATGAAGACTAGGGTGAGACAAGATAGCTAGTATTGGGTAGGCAGTTAGCTAGGGATGAGGTATTCCAGAGTGAAACAAAAAAATATATATATTTGTAGGTGTCTGTGCACCGGGTTCAAGGGAGTTTGCATAATCATGGCTACATTGACAGATTTTGTGAAGTGTCCCAGTGTGGAACTACTAGAAAAATGTACTAAAGACCAACTGTTAAAAATTGCAGAGCATGTTGAGGTAGACGTTCCAAAGCAGGGTCGTAAAGACACCATAGTGACTATGTTACAGGCCCAGTTGATACTGCAAGAAGTTCTGCCAGCAGGGGCTGTCGATGATGGCTCCGAGGAGGAGTTGGCTGTGAAGGCAGCTATAAATCCAGAGCGGCAGAGAAGTGCAGGTTTTTCTTCGTTTGACTTTGGTGAAATGACATTTGAACAGAGAAAGGAAATAATGCTGCTGCAGTACCAACAAGACAGTGAACGTGAGGACCGGGCTAGAGCTTGTGACCAGGAAACTGAGATGGTGCGTTTAAGGTTAACTACAGTGGTGCGGGAAGCTGAATTGCAACAAGAGCGTTACAAGTTGGACCTCATCCAAGAGGGTAAGCTTTCTTCTGGGGTGTCCCCAGCTACTTTTGATATAGCTTATAACTTGAGGTTGTTACCGAAATTCGAGGAGAAGACTGTAGATTCTTTTTTTGGACTTTTTGAGCGACTTAGCCAAAGACAACAGTGGTCTGATTCAGAGAAAACATTGCTGTTACAGTGTGTGTTAACTGGTAGGGCTCAAGAAGCATTTTCTGCATTAAGTATGGTTGACAGTGAAGCTTACTTAAAGGTCCCATGTCATGGCCATTTCCACTGATCATAATTCCATTGTTGAGGTCTACTAGAATAGATTTATACTGTGCAATTTTCCAAACTCACATTGGTTTCGCATACAGCATCTCTGTAAACTACGTGTATTCACTCTCTCCACTAAACGGCTCGTTGCAGCTCTTGCCCCCCCCCTCCCTGTGAGCCCAGTGTGCTCCGATTGGTCGGGACCAGTCGGGACGTTGTGAATCGCGCTGAGCTCCGTGGAGGTGTGATTTCCTTGTTTAGCGATACACAGCGAAACACAGCCAAACTCACGCTGAGCACACACAAAGTCACAGCCGAAGTAAAAACAATAAGTGTGGCTTGATATTGAGAAAGAAAAAGGTTGATAAACGCTGTGAGAATGGGTCTGCAGAGAGAATGGGTCTGCAGAGAGAATTTCGCCGCGATCCCAACTGTCTGTTATCAGCCTGCAGCCAGGGAGGAGAGATCAGCAGAGCTGCATGCACTGAGTGTGTGAGGAAGTCCGTGGATTGGTCAATTTGGACCAATCAGCGTGGGCTTAACGTAACGGCTCCGCGGACGTAACGTAACGGCTCCACGGATTGGTCCATTTAGTTCCAGGGACGACATGACATCATGATGTACCCGGAAGAATCAAATGGACAGTGACGTATCTCCAACGAGGCGTTTTGGGGAGGTATTTTCTGTTTTAGAGTTTTACTCGCTACAGGGTGTACTTTGAGGGTTTTGACTCTGCACACCATTTACATGCATAAAAACCTTCATAACACACAAGGGGACAGGTAATAACCGGAAAAGCATGACATGTCACCTTTAAGGGTAAAGACTGCAGTGCTAAAAGCTTATGAGTTGGTGCCTGAGGCCTACCGTCAGCAGTTCAGGAAGCTAAGGAAGTCAGAAGGACAGACCTATGTGGAACTTGTTCGGGAGCTGACGATGAAATTTAATCGGTGGGTCACGGCTTCCGAAGTAGTAAATCTTAATGGTTTGAGGGAACTGTTCCTTCTTGAACAATTAAAATATATTCTTCCAGAACGCGTTGCTACGTACCTGAATGAGAATAAGGTTAAAAATGTAACAGACGCCGGGGTGTTAGCTGATGAATACACGTTAACACACAGGATTCATTCAGGGGAGAGATTTGACTGGGGGAGCAGAGATAACTGGTCTGGTGACCCCAGATGTAAAGTAGATCCAAGTACTTGCTACTTGTGTTTGGGTAAAGGACACCAGAAAAAGGAATGCCCAGTACTTGCAAAAACCAAGGGACAAAATGTTCAGTTTCCCTGTCCTGTTGCCCTTGCAGCTTCTCCCCACAAGGTTGCTAGGGATGACGCTATAGCTGCGGTTAAACTCTATACTACCCCGCAACCAGTTGCTGCTGCAGTTTCTAACTACGGACCAGCCCTGCAAGAGGTGAAGCCTCGCCCCTCCCAGTTGGCAGATGAAATTGATCCAGGGTATGCCCCTTTCATACCAGAGGGTTATGTGTCTTTGCAAGGAAGTGAAAACAAATTCCTTGTTAAGATACTGAGAGACACAGGTGCTATCGATTCATACATAACTGAGGGTGTTCTTCCATTTTCCTCGGTAACTGACACTGGAAGTGGTGTATTGTTCAAGGGAATGGGGATGCAGTTGTCTGCTCCAAAGCATCGGTTGGTGTTGTCCTGTGATTTACGGCAGGGTGAGGTTGCCATTGTAGTCCGGCCATCTTTGCCTGTTCCGGGAGTGGCAGTCATCCTCGGAAATGACTTGGCTGGCGGCAGAGTGTGGCCTGATGTGCCTCTTTCACCAGTGGTGTCCTCTAAGCCAGTGAGGGGCGAACTTGCTGACCCTGAGAAGAAGTTGACAAAGGTAGTTCCAGCTTGTGCAGTAACACGAGCCCAGACCTATAAAGCACAAGATAAAAAAAGTCATTTCTGAGAATATTGTTTTGGCGCTACTTGTTGTTTCATTGTCTGTCTCTCGTAGTGAATTGGCAAAGAAGCAGCAGGAGGATCCAACTTTGCAGGAGCTTTTGTCCCAGGTTCACCCCAGTTTACCAGTCCCACTGAGGAAAGTCATCACCAAAGATTCCGGCGTGCAGGTGAATGTCAAAGTGGATAAGACCGTGCAGTGCTCGCTGGGTCCTGAGCTGTTCTGCTCAGAGGGAGTGCCCCTGTCAAAGTCCCCCAAGAGCCCGGGGCTGGTTAAAGCAGAGGGGAAGGCCCCGTACTGCACTACACCGGTGAGCCACATGCGCTTCCTGCGGCCTATGTCAATCTACTCCCCCGTGTTTGACCGCAGAATCTCCAGGAAGAAACTCAGCTATGCGGATGAAAGTGAAGGAGAAGCCGACGAATCCGTGGATCACGTTGAGTCAGGGCATGAATGTGAGAAGGGTGACAGTGGCGAAGAGGACACCGGGAAGGACTTCAAGACAACTTTCCACAGGTCTACAAAGGGGTCCAGCTTTCAGTTCCTGGAGCAGAGGTATGGCTTTTTCCACTGCAAGAAATGCAACATCCGGTGGGAGAGTGCGTATGTTTGGTGCATCTCTGGAACCAGTAAGGTGTACTACAAGCAGCACTGCCGGAAGTGTCAGGTTGGGTTTAACCAGTGGCGGCTGGTGGCCTATTTTTCAGGTGGGGCTCCCCTCCACGGGGGGTTCAAGGGGGAACCCCCCGGAATTTTTTTTTTCAGAAATGACCCCTTAAATTATGACTTCTGGTGATGTTGGGGGGGGGGGGAGAAGACACATTGAGGCTTTAAAATATGAGAAGACTGATCAATACCTCCATAATCTTCAGTGTGGAAAATATTATTTATCAACCTGATCATCTACACTTTACCAGGAATTTGTATTCTCAGAACTGGTCTTTGTTTTTTTCTTTCTTAAAACTGTTCATGTTTTAAGAACCAACACCTCCACCAAGTGGCTTTACAGTGAACTGCATGTGTTATGTAGATAATGTGTTTCTGGTCATTAATAGCATATTTTCAGTAGCATTAATTATAAATATTTAAGTAGTTGTGAATGAATGCAATTTAAAAAAAAGAAAAGAAAAAAGAACCACAGCACAAAACGTAGAGCTTTACATTTGTATAAGACTTGTTTTTGTTTCTCTGAGGATTATTTACAAACAGACTTATTTACATATAGCAATAACTCAGAAATGAAAAAGCTACATCATCTAGCACGAACAACCAGTTAGCATAATGATAATACATTTGTTATGTACAATGTAACTGGCAAGAAAGAACATAAAGAAGTTTGCAAAAGGTTTAAATAACTTCAAGTATCTGTCTTCAGATTTCGTGGAGGTTTTAGTCCGATGGGAAGCAGATTTAAAGCGACACCGAAGATAAACCAAAAATGTGGTGGAGCTGCAAACCGTGTAGTGTTGCTGGGACAGGACAGGAGGAGCAATAACCGTTTGAAAATACATCACAGACAATGCAACAAACGTGGAGACAGAACAATCACTTCTGTGATAAATGCCCACTTATTAATAAACTTCTAACACAACCATGGGAAACCTCCTCTCTACATACATAAAGTGATATCCAGCTTATTGGCCTATAGCACCTTTTTTACTGCTTTGAATAACAAAAACAAAAGGAAACAATAAACAACTGTTCCTCTGGGGGAAATGAGTCGAACGCAACAGGTTTCCAAACTGTCCTCATGTTCCTGGACTTTGTGGTTGAACAACATTGAAAACATCTTTGGTATCCAAAAGTAACTTCACAACACAGGACTCTCTTGAAAAAGAGAGTTGTAATCTCTATGAGACCTATCCTGGTTAAATAAAAGGTAAAATAAAATAAACAACATTCTGCGGCCGTTTAATTGTCTCTCTAATAAAACGCATTTTATTTTTTAAGGGTCGGCCGTGTGTGTGTGTGTGTGTATGTGTGTGTCTTTATTTGTAGAGGAATTTTGCCCTTCTCTCCTTCTGAGTGGCAAACCTCTCAATGACTCTGGTGTTGAAGTCAGGAATGCTGCTAATTAGTTTTTTCTCAATTGACAGCATAGCCAGAGCATTCAGGCGATCCTGTGTCATGCTGTTCCTCAAGAAAGTCTTGATCCTTTTCAGAGTGGAAAAGCACCTCTCTGCCTCAGCCGTAGCCATGGGTGTGGTTACAAGAACCTTCAGAAGACTGACAGTCTCTGTGAATGTCTCCTGCAGATTGTTGTCAACAAAGAACTGGAGCAGATTAACAGCACCACTGCAAGCACTGAACTGTTCAGTGTCATAGACGAGGGACAGTTCCGTCTTGAGCTTTGCCTTGTCCAGTAGAGGGTAGGCCTCAACAGTTGTTTTCAGCGCTGCTTCAGGGAATGTTTGGCTGTGTTGCTCGAACAGGTCTCCTTGCAGGAGGGTGGCGCTGATCAGGTGTTTGGTGAAGGAGAATCTCTCCTTTGCGTGACTCAGTATGGTATCACATACCTATGAAATAATGCACAATGAAAAAATCAAGACATAATAAATAACAGAATCACCTTTTCACATCTATCAGTCATAATGTCATTAGTGTTCTCTATACGATGTGTAACAAACAAAGAGCTTTCTTGTGAAGGGAACCTATCAGAATAACAGGACATCTATCTGAGCGTCAACAGAACAATATTACTGTTTAAAATTAAGTCACTACAATATATACATTTAATGACTATTTACACTTCATTCATTTATTGTTGGGCCCTTTCTGTCCCCTGTGGTTGCTTCTGGAGGCCTAAACCTTTTCTGATCTGTCTTGATCCCCTTTGAAATGTAGAGACTGTGGGACACTTTTTGCAGTTTAGGCCTTGTTAAGTGTATACAATTCAGAATGTAATAAGCAATAGGCCTTTTATGTGGATATTTTAACTAGCCTACCTATTTATTGAATTTACAGAAAATGGGCTTTATTGTTAAATGTATCATAGAACACGTTCCTATTACTGCTTACCTCTCTAGCCAACCGCTGTTGCTCTTCATGTCCAAGTCCCCTCCGTTTTGTTGTGGGCGGCTGTTGTACAGATCCATCAGGAGGAATGGAGTCCCTGATCCAAACCACAAGTAACCATGTACAATTACTCATTGTGGGAAGAATTGACAAATTAGGTTTGACTATTTGAAATAGTAGTCAGAGATACACCTTTTAAACGTTATATAATATATACATTTCCAGTTAGCCTGTTTAAGATATTTAAACAAGTATGTATGAGTTGGTCTATTGTGTTCAGCTAAATCACATTTAGGTTTCATAGATTTCCTATAATAAGCACATCTCAGCCATTGTAAATAATGATTTACCTGATTGTCTGTATGCTGCTGGTGAACCTCTTGATGAGTCCTTTGATGTAGACAGAGTCGATGTTCCTCTTCTGCAGTTGGCTAAACAGCATGTCTACATGTGGCATTATCTTGTGGAACAATGTCAGGAAAAAGCCAAAAACGTCATCTTCCATCATTCCCACAAAGCCCCAGCTTCTCTCACTGTTATGGGATCAAAGTCACCTGAGTCTCTGATTGTCTTGAAACACTTCAGGATGTTCTCCTTCTGCTCATACACAGTGTTAACAGCACGACTGTGAAAGTTCCATCGTGTTGTGGAAGTGCCAGGAAGTCTGTGTGCCACCACTTGATCCAGGATCGCAGTTCTCTTAAAAGACCTGGAGAAAAATGCAGCAAATCCACCAAGGTCTGAAAAAAATGCACTTATTTTGGGGATGTGGAATGTTGCCTGCTGCATAATGAGGTTCAGCTGATGCGCATAGCAGTGGATGTAGTGCGCACTACTGTAAACATCCTTCACTTTCCGCTGAACTCCACCTTTAGCTCCCCTCATCACCGCTGCACCGTCATAGGCTTGGGCGATTAGTTTGCCCTGTTGTCCATCGGGGAGTATAGTGCCCAGCCTCTCCATCAGCGCGGTGGCAACTGTGTCAGCATTCGCATTTTGAAGAGGGATGAACTCAAAAAAACGCTCCTGGACGTTGTTATGGGGATCGATGTAGCGTAGCACAAGGACTAACTGGCAGTGGGTGGAAATATCAGTGGTCTCATCCGCCTGAATAGCTAAATAACTGGCATTTTTTACCTCCTCCATAATGTAATTTTTAGTAACTGCTAATATGCAGTCCAACAGTTCATTTTGCACCGTCTTTGAGGTGCCTTTGAAAACGGTAGCCGTTTTAAGGTGCTCCTCTAAGACGCTATCTAACGAGGCCAGCAGGTTAACTAAACCCCGAAAAACGCCGGGGTTGTCGGACGTGTCAGTCTCATCATGGCCACGCAAAGCCAGTTCAAAGCCCCCACAAAATGTCACACAATCAATAATCTTCAACAAGACGTGCCTGTTCTTGTCTACTTCTTCGTTGTGCTTCATAACTGAGATCTTGTACCCTTGATCTAGCTGCGCGGCTATGTTAGCTTTGCCTAGCATGGCTAGCTTAATGGTACATGTCATGTGCAGGGGCGCAGCCAGGGATTTTGGGCCCCATGAAAATATATCAAATTGCCCCCCCCCACCACCAGGCCCAGGCCACCCCAACCAAGCACAATTGCTAACCACATCTCCAGAACCCAACCCACTCATGTATGCTTTAAATAACTCTACCTGTACAGGCTTGCATCTATATTGTAGTCCAAAACTAACCACACAATATTTACTGACACTGAGCTGTGAAAATATAACACTGTGCAGACGTGGAACATTCTGCTGCAGTAGAATTCACTATTTGATATAAGACTAACATTCCTGACAATAGATCTCAATAGTCATCTGTTATGGTATAAATGCCTTTTTAATAATAACATTTATGAATGGAACATTCTAAACATGAATGCATAAATCCAAATAAATATAACTTAAATATACATGACCTCTTAAATTAAAATAAAGTGAACATTACCAGCAACAAAATCATTTATAAAATGCTATAACACAAAAAATAACATAAGCAGCAGATTTTTAAATTAAATATACATCCCAACTACAAAATAAGCAGGTATTAATGTGGAACACAACGGAAATGGAAATGAAAAGGCCTGATGGTGGTGCCAAATCAGAGCCTAATACCTGTTCTCAGTCTTTTTCTCAACATGCATCAGAGTCCTTGCTCAGCCTTACTCACCAAGAGCCCAGCGCCTAGCCTTCTTATGCGGCTTTCACACCAGCGCTTTTCCCTTTCTAGCTCCGAGCTAGAGCTTTTCTGGTTCAGCTCCGGTTTCCCTTTTCTGCTCCCGCTCTGTTCACACCGCCCAGAGCCCGACGGGTGCTGCCGCTGCTGCGTCATGACTTCACCGTCAACGGCGTTACGGCGCTCACAACAACAACGGGGAACTGCGTCGGGTCGATAATCGTGTTGCTTTTAATCACACGAAGCCAGATTCAATTAAATAACGACTTCTCCAACCTTATACTTTGCTCCAGAGTGCCGTGGTTCATTGTTTATTAATGTGTTTCTACGGCATTTACCGACCGCTGCAGTGTTGGCTGCTCTTCCACGGGAGTTTATTCTCCCGTTAGCTCCCGGTTAGCTCACACTGCAGCGGCCGCTCTAAAGTATTCACTGTCCGACTCACACAAGCAGCTGATACATATCCCCAGTTCCCCTTAAGTGAATGTGTGTCAGTCTGAATTGACGCTGTTTGGTATCACAACGCTGTTATGAAAGTTTCTCTGGTATAAAATGGGTGATGTTAGCATAGCAACCGAAGCTAAACTGACTACTTGCTATTGCTATCCTATTGTGGCATAAACCGTTTTCTTCAGGCACATTTTACCGGCATATTTTTATTATGATTCTACTTGTGATAGTCGGACACGACAACCTGTGCAGCCCATGTATTGATTCCATCCGATAGCTGCTATAATACAAAACAACACGTCTGCCTCTCTCCACAATGATCAATAACAGTGAACGGATGGTCAAAGTAAGGTACAAATAAACAGAATCACACGAAGCCTGGTTAGTGTTGCCTGACTTTATAAAGTGTGTTTATAAGCACTACTGCTTGTAGGCAGGCATGACAGTCGACCCATGTTCAGGGGAGGTGGGTTTAGTTTCCTGCACGCCTCGACGTAAGAGAGACGTAAGCGACGCCACCTCTTAGCTCCGAAGCTCTTGCCTCTAGACCAACCATTTTTTGGAGCTGGAAGTGAACCGGATTCCGGAGTTAAGAGGCGGCGCCGCTGCGGTGTGAACAGGAAAAACCGGCACTTTTCAGGCTCCAGCTCCGAGCCGGAGCTGAAAACGCGTTGGTGTGAAAGGGGCATTACAGGCAAAGTCACTGATTAAGTCCTTGAAGTCCAGCTTTCTAGCTAACTGTCTTTCAATGGACAGCATGGCAAGACTGCAAAGCCTGTCCTGAAACATAGTGGACCTCAAATAGTTTTTTATCAATTTTAGCTTACTGAAAGCTCTCTCACCTCCTGCAACAGTCACAGGCAGTGTGCAAAATATACGTAAAACAATGCACAATTCTCCAAAAATGCTTTGCAGCTGCATCTTGTGAATTGCATTCAGGAGACCAAGAGGGGACAAGTTAGTGTGGAAAGTGGCAGCATACACAGTGTTCAGGTGTCTTACTTCATTTTCAAACTCAGGTGTAAGATCTCTTGAATACTTCCTGATCAGTGGTTGGCAAACAGAAGGGACTTTATCCTCAGCAATCTGCCCAACTTTCAGAACAGCAGAAAATTCTTCCACAATACATTGAGTGGTGCGGAACCTAGTGTCTAAGTCGCATATGATCTTGTCCATTGCAGTAAAAAACACTGTGTTGCGGAACACCGTTGCTGCACTGTCTTGATCTGTCTTCTCTTGAGAGGTATCATCATGGAATCTCTTCCTTTTCCTCTTGCGACAGTGTTCCATGCTAAATTCAGGTGCAACATCCATTTGAGCAGCAATCAGTGTTGCCTCAGACAGGAGTGACTCCCATGCATCTCTAAGAGCCTGTATCTCTTCCTTTAAGTCTCTATGTCGAGTGAGATCTTCCCAGACTGGAGAATTGTATTGTGTGTTACAACACACGTACGTAGGCTACTAGCATCCCTCCTCACATGCTTTCACTCTTGCTAGAAAGTGCCGTTTCTGCGTTTGGAGGCAGGAGTCGCAGGACCAAACAATTACATGTAAATAGAGGGGGTGTACAGAGGCTTTGGATAATTAACTTTTGGAAGAAAATAAGTTAAATGAATCGTAAGTTTAGTGAGTAGCCTACTACGCAATATAACTTTATATTAATGTTAATTATTGATGAAAGGGTACTTAAACATTTTTCTTAATGTTCTAAACATTTTGGGGCCCCCTGCTTGTCACGGGCCCTTAGAATTGTCCTAACCTTTCACGGCGCCCCTGGAACCAGCTGATTGTTATCCATGCTTATCCTTGTTATCATTTGGATCCTCAGTCTGTCAGGAGTTGTTCTATCATCACCTTAAACAGGAAGTCTCTTTGTTCCTTCCCTCCTTTATCCAGGCTGACAGCTAATGATATCATGGAGCCCAACCTGACCTATGTGTACCCCCACACGGGTCCAGTCTCTGGTCAGCATCCTGCGCACCACTGTCTACAACGCCTTCCCTGTGGTGACAGAGAACCGGTATAACGAGCAGGACTTCATGAAGGGCAACATCTTGGTCAGCAACAACATCCGCTTTAAGGTCAGTCGAGAATGGAACATCTTTAACACATGCAACAGTTCCACTGTACACGGAGACCAATATCCTGCCTGTCTTTGTTCTCTTCAGAGAAAACAGGGAACACTTCAGTTATACTGCTGGCAGCACTACATTCACTATTAACACGCCACAGTGTATTCAGTGGGGTAACCAGTGGAGGGAGGTAGAGGTCTGAGTATAGCAGCAGCTGAACATGTCCTTACTACCCAAATTAGCCCTTTTCACATTTCCTTTAACTTTAACTTGGAGCTAGAGTAATGGAACAGCACTGATCCTCCCATCTTAAGGTTTTGTCCGGTTTTTTTCCGGTATAATTAAGAACCAATTTTGTCATTTATACCAAATGACAATGGAAGTGTGTACACTCTCATAGGTGTTTTTAATTGCACTTGGTAAGTGTGAACAATGTTGCACATCAATGACTAGTTCTGCTCCAAGGCAATATCTAAATAAAAATTGATTTAGCTTTATTCTTAGTAGCAAGTTGTTATAAGTCACTTATACCATGAACGATTTGTACTATATTTACAATCAAAGCACACACATGTTAAACAATACATTCAATGTTCTAATGTAATCAATCCAAGAGAAAGATATTTTCAATTCTTATTTTACACCGTTGACTGGATAATGGAACCAAAGTGAATGCTGTTGGAATGGATCCAGCAAACTGAGGAAACATGCTCTTCAAATTCCCATCCAGAAATCCAGTGTGTTGTCCCGTGCGGGGGAGCAGCGGCGGCGCTGCCAGTCTATGAAGTCATACCCGTCCAGCGAGCTGAGGAACGTCTGTGAGGAGCGCATCGCCGCCGGGGGGAGGGGGGAGGGGGGGACCTGCTGCAGCAGATGCTAGAGAGGAGGTAGGTCACACACTACACAAGTTTAACATGTTCCTGTACCACCCCCACAGACAAAGTGTTGTGACTGTAAACACCCAGCTGCACCAGTTCACAAGAGCACTCTATCATTTACTGGCTTTTCACATTTTAGTCTTCTTGCCATGAAATGTTGAGTACCCCAAGGTTTTATGATAGAAATGTATAGTAGGGTCCCCAGCACATACAAACTGCTGGATGCTAACTTGTTGGTAATTTGCATAATTACATTACATTACATTGCATTTAGCTGACGCTTTTATCCAAAGCGACTTACAATAAGTACATTCGACCAGGAAGACACAACCTTGAAGAAAACAGAATCATATAAGTACATCAGGTTTCATAGAGCCAAACATTTCAAGTGCTACTCAACTGGCTTTAGAAAGCCAGTCCTTTATTAGTATATAAGTGCTTCGTTAATAGTTCTATCGCTCGAAGTGAGTCGAAAGAGATGAGTTTTCAGTTGCGCCGGAAGATGTGCAAGCTATCTGCTGTCCTGATGTCAATGGGAGCTCATTCACCATCTTGGAGCCAGGATAGCAAACCCACGTGTTTTCGCCGTTGGGAACTTGGGTCCCCCTCGCAGCGAGGGCAGCGAGTCGTTTGGCTGATTCAGAGCGTAGTGCACGCTGGGGTGTACGGTTTAACCATGTTGGATGTACGAAGGGCCAGATCCATTCGCAGCATGGTAAGCAAGTACCAGTGTCTTGAAGTGGATTCTAGCAGTTACCGGAAGCCAGTGAAGCGAGCGTAGGAGCGGAGTGGTGTGGGAGAATTTAGGAAGGTTGAAGACCAGACGAGCCGCTGCATTCTGGATGAGCTGCAGAGGTCGGATGGCACATGCAGGTAGACCAGCCAGGAGGGAGTTGCAGTAGTCTAGGCGTGAGATGACGAGAGCCTGGACCAGAACCTGAGTCGCTTTCTGTGTCAGCTGGGGACGTATCTTCCTGATGTTGTAAAGCGTGTATCTGCAGCAACGGGTTGTAGCAGCGATGTTTGCAGTGAAGGACAGGTTGTTATCTAGGGTCACACCCAGATTCCTTGCAGTCTGAGTCGGGGAAACAACTGAGGTGCCGATGTTGATTGTTAGGTCAAGAGCACAAGTTGCATTAATTAGCATTAATTCCCATATGCAGACAATAGTTAAAAAATGGCTTGCCCGAGTTGGAACATTTTCGGTGTGTGTGAATCAATTTTCTGAAATTTGTAGTTTTGAGTCTCCTAAAACAAAAAAATCAACCCCAAATTTATCAAAATCAGCCCACCGGGATTACATACATGGCCAGATATATATGTCAGATATTGCAAATTGCTCAACATATGCAAGCTAGCATCCGGGAGTTTGCTACTATACATTTCTAACATAAAACGTTGTGGTACTCAACATTTCAGGGTTCACAGTATGACCCTACAACTGTATCACTATACATTTCACACATTTTATATAAATCATATATGTATGCGTTCACTGAGAGAAAACATTTTGTGGGTTTTAATGAAATGGTTGTGTTGTGCACGTGAAGGCATGCTCCGTACCCCAACCTGTACCCCGACCAGTCCCCCAGTGAGGAGTGGAGCATGGAGGAGCGCTTCAGACCGCTCACCTTCCACGGCCTCATCCTGCGCTCCCAGCTGGTCACCCTGCTCATCAGGGGTCTGCTACACCGAGAATCAGTCGGTCAGTTGCACACAAACACACAAAGGCATTAAATCATAATTGAAAACACCGCAAAGCCTACAGCCAGCATTACACTGCACGTAAGTTCTGGTAATAACTCTCCAGCTGAAGTTTGTCTGTATTCTTCATTGAATTCTTCTTTCTTTGTAAAGCGACCTTGAGGTTATGAAAGGCGCTATATAATTTCAAGTTATTTATTATCATTATTATTATTGAACATGATGCTTATAATATGTTTGCACAAATAAGACAGTCAAATTACTTGTTACAATTTCACACCACTCTCCACTTAGCTTAATTCCAGTCACCCTGTTGTTGTGAAAATATCAGAAAATCCTCATAGATCTGCATTCCCCTTATTCCACAATAAGGGGAATGTCAACACAGACACCTGTCAACCCCCACTCTGTTCCTCAGCGCCGCTCCCCCTCCCTCCCGCTGAAATTATGAATGAAAATCGTATAGTAATCACAGTTTGTTTTCATCTGATTTCAAATAAACAAAGTCTTGGCTTTCAGAATATTAAACTTGTTTCGCCAAATTCAGATGATAAATACAACCCTGAAGCTTGTAAAGGCATAATTGCAAGCGGTAACTTGACATCTCAGCAGGCATAACAACAGCCGGTGTTTCTTGTGAGTGTCCATCCATCCATCCATCTTCTCCCGCTTATCCGTGGTCGGGTCGCAGGGGTAGCAGTTCCAGCAGAGAGCCCCAAACTTTCTTTTCCCTGGCGACATCAACCAGCTCTGACTGGGGGATCCCAAGGCGCTCCCAGGCCAGCGAAGAGATATAATCCCTCCACCTGGTCCTAGGTCTACCCCTTGGTCTCTTCCCAGCTGGACGTGCCTGGAACACCTCCCTAGGGAGGTGCCCAGGTGGCATCCTTACTAGGTGCCCGAACCACCTCAACTGGCTCCTTTCGACGCTAAGGAGGTAGGGGTTTCACCAACTAATCAACTAGTCGACTAGTCGACTACCTTTACCACTAGTCGGCGCTGTAGGCCCTAGTCGACTAGTCGTGTGAAAAATGGAGGTAAACGAGGTGCTGCAAAATGCTTCAAAACACGTCCGACATTCTTATGTATGGCAGTACTTCAACAAAGATGTAACCAACTCCACAGTGAAGTGTCAGTTGTGTACAGCTGTACTGAAGTACAACAAAATACATCTGCTATGCGCAACCATCTGAAGATGAGACACCCGCTGCCGACAGCTAGCACTAGCAGTAATGCTAGCACCAGTGAGCAACGGACCGGCGTCAGCACAGGACAGAGGCAGACGAGCAGCAAGAAAAAACGGGTCTACAGTTATGCGGATGATGAGCTAGGGTTTACTGCCAGCGGACACTGCATATCCCCACAATGGATAACCCACTGGAGTGGTTTGGCAGAAAACGCGCACCGCGTCCCCCGTTTAGCCAAGCTTTCGAGGAGCTTCCTGGCTATTCCAGCCACAGGCACCCCGAGTGAGAGGGTTTTTCCCCTGGCAGGCAACACTGTCACCCGAAAGCGGTCAAGCCTCCTTCCCTCACATGTCGATGCGTTGGTGTTCCTCAACGCAAACCAAAAACCTGGAAAGGTGGACGTTATCGTGGAGGACAGCGCGTAAAGTGTTGCACAATGCGCTGTTGCGCACTGGATTTACGTGGCATTTCAGTAAACAGAGTTTTTTGCTGTTGATTTTGGTGAGTCCAGTTACTGTTTGTTATTTACTAAGTCCAGTTACTGTTTGTTATTTACTCAGCCATATAACACAAATTAAAATGCAGTGTTTAATGTAACTGTATGAGTTCCAATATAAAATACAGTTGTACACCTCTCTTTGTGTGTCTTTATTATGACGTAACGACTAGTCGACTAGTCGACTGCTATTTTGAAAAACGCGTCGACTAGTAAATATTGGTAGTTGTGAAACCCCTATAAGGAGGAGCGGTTCAACTCCGAGTCCCTCCCGGATGACCGAACTTCTCACCTTATCCCTAAGGGAGACACCAGCCACCCTGTGGAGAAAACCCATCTCGGCCGCTTGTATCCGCGATCTCGTTCTTTCGGTCATGACCCATCCTTCATGACCATAGGTGAGGGTAGGAACGAAAATGGCCCGGTAGACAGAGAGCTTTGCCTTCTGGCTGAGCTCCCTTTTCGTCACAACGGTGCAGTAAAGCGACTGCAGCACCGCTCCCGCTGCTCCGATTCTCCGGCCCATCTCACGCTCCATTGTTCCCTCACTCGAGAACAAGACCCCGAGATACTTGAACTCCTTCACTTGGGGTAAGGACTCATTCCCTACTTGGAGTGGACAGTCCATCGGTTTCTTGTGAGTGTTTTCCCGGGAAACAAACACAATACACACAAACGTGTCACAGATTATTATGCGGTATTTGAAATCATGTACGCAGCTCGCGACGTAACTAGGAGTCTAGTGGACAGTATCGGTACTAAAAAAAAGAGGCCGCCATTTGCCCATCCCTGGTCTAGAGTGTTCAGCAGTGGGGGTTGAGAGGAAGAGGAAACATGAGTGTGCCCTTTTGATTTGTTTTCCTACCATCTGTTTTTCTGGAACTGATTTGCTTCACCCTCAGAGACCCACATGTTATCAATTTGTGGAGGGCAGGGGATCTTTAGGTGCAGAAAAAGTTGTTTACACCCAAAGCTGCATGTGATTAACATAAAGTGAGCATGTCTGTAGAGCAGAGGCTGCTGGGTACCCATAGAAAATGTTTGCATTCAGAAATCTTGAGGTCAGAAGTCAAGGGGACCCTGTGGTTGTAGCCATACAGTTTTTCCCTCGCCAATAATGTGCCTTGAAGGTTATTTAACCTCCTCTCTGACAACTAGCATGACCTTACACAGTATTTGTACTGTATTTAATTATTTAACAGGGACAGTGCACGTCGATTAACATTTCTGTGAATGCGCAAGAGTTAGGCAAGAGGAAACGTTTCATCTGTAGTCCCTGGACAGATGTTAAAGTTACCCTAAAAACTAAATTAATTTAAAATGGTAAAGTAACTAGAATCAGTTAAAACATGCAACATAGTGGCTTACAATACTGGGAATGCTGATCAAAACATACATATTACATAGCAAGAAGATAGCAGCAGGTTGAGGCAGTACAGACACAGAGGGCACAGTGCAGCTGATTCCTAATTCCATGGTGACCATCTATTGCCAGGGATGATATCTCTATCTTCACTCTAGCTTTACAACTGAGCCGGCTACTGCCTTTAAGTCAGCAGAGTGGACCACCGTTAATCCTGTTGGCCTCAGAGGCATTAATATGATCAGCCAATCAGAGTGATCTCTCTCACTGAGGGGCTTATGCAGCCGCCAACTAGTGCCAGCAGTGCGGGGTCTTAGGAATCATTTTTGTGACAGATTTTTTTTGATACATTCAGAGCGCCACTCAGCCCAGGTTGTCCTATGCAGAGATGACTGAAGATTACCCACGTTACCCGGATATCCATGACTTGGACCTCGCCCTGCTCAACCCCCGCATGATAGTGGTACGACCTGTTTAAACACTAAGATAGAAGAGTACTTTTTAGAGTGGAAAAGCAATAAAATAAGAACTCTGTGTTTCCAGGATGTCACCCCCTACATGAACCCGAGCCCCTACACGGTGTCACCCAACACCCACATCTCCCAGGTGTTCAACCTATTCAGGACGATGGGCCTGCGACACCTGCCAGTGGTGAACGCTGTTGGAGAAGTAAGTGGTCATCCAAGAGAGCTTTTCCTCCAGTATTACGTGTTTAAGTCAATGTTTTGATCCTGACACCCGAAGAAAACCCCAAATAAAAACACTGTAGGGCGACTGTGGCTGCGAGGGAGTGCGGTCGTCTTTCAACCAGAAGGTTGTGGGTTCGATCCCACCCGTGCAGTCAACATGTCGATGTATCCTAGGGCAAGATACTTAACCCTGAGTTGCTCCCGATGGCATGGCCAACGGTGTGTGAATGTGTGTGAATGTTAGGTCCTAGAGCAAGTGGTACTGCTCTGTGTGAATGGGTGTGAATGGGTGAATGACATGTAGTATGTAAAGCGCTTTGAGGGGTCGTAAAGACTGGATAAAGCGCTATATAAGTACAGTCCATTTACCATTTTACTGTAGCTATTCCACTATGCACAGGCTTTTGTTTTCTGTCTGGACTCTTGTTAATTTTCTTCCATCTGTTTCAGATTGTTGGAATAATCACACGACATAATTTAACCCACGAGTTCCTTGTGGCCAAACTGCGACAGCACAGCATCAGTGTTTGAGGCTGGACGTCCTGCTGTCCTCCCGACACAGACTCTGTCCTGCTGTCCATCCGACACAGACTCTGTCCGGCTGTCCTCCCGACACAGACTCTGTCCTGCTGTCCATTCAACACAGACTCTGTCCTGCTGTCCATTCCTCCAGCAGGACACGCCTCAGTGCTGCTATAGTAACCCTCCTCCAGCCTGCCTCCCGTCTAACGGCCTGACACATGAACCAGGTGTACTGTCATACAACATATTAAACATATTTGACTTTAACATGTTGATATAAATGTTTAACATGACACTAACATCCTCTAATCTAGCTGAATGATGTACTCTTGCTGTGCATTGACACAGTGAGCAACAGCAGCAAGGCTATAAAAGTATTAACTCTGATACTGATAGTATTGTCTCAGCAGGAATTGTAGTGGCCACCATGTACTCATAGTCTCTCAGTGTTTTTCTCCCTGGTCACACAAAGATGAAACTGGAAATATGTTCCAGTGATTTCAGGTCTGCTGTTTCTGCTAGAGACACAATCCACAAATCAGAGCTTGGTAAGCAGAATTCAGAATAAAGAAATCCCAGTCCAACAAAGCTAGCTAGACAGTCAGAGACACAGTGTGAGGGACAGTCAGAGACACAGTGTGAGGGACAGTGTGAGGGACAGTGTGATGAACAGTGTGAGGGACAGTGTGAGGAACAGTGTGAGGGACAGTCAGAGGGACACTGTTGCCCCTTTCACACCAGCGCTTTTTCAGCTCCGGCTCGGAGCCGGAGCCTGAAAAGCGCCGGTTTTTCCTGTTCACACCGCAGCGGCGCCGGCTCTTAGCTCCGGAATCGGGTTCACTTCCAGCTCCAAAAAATGGTCGGTCTAGAGGCAAGAGCTTCGGAGCTAAGAGGTGGCGTCGCTTACGTCTCTCTTACGTCGAGGCGTGCAGGAAACTAAACCCTCCTCCCCTGAACATGGGTCGACTGTCATGCCTGCCTACAAGCAGTAGTGCTTATAAACACACTTTATAAAGTCAGGCAACACTAACCAGGCTTCGTGTGATTCTGTTTATTTGTACCTTACTTTGACCATCCGTTCACTGTTATTGATCATTGTGGAGAGAGGCAGACGTTTTGTTTTGTATTATAGCAGCTATCGGATGGAATCAATACATGGGCTGCACAGGTTGTCGTGTCCGACTATCACAAGTAGAATCATAATAAAAATACGCCGGTAAAATGTGCCTGTAGAAAACGGTTTATGCCACAATAGGATAGCATAGCAACTAGTCAGTTTAGCTTCGGTTGCTATGCTAACATCACCCATTTTATACCAGAGACACTTTCATAACAGCGTTGTGATGCCAAACAGCGTCAATTCAGAATGACACACATTCACTTAGGCTAAGGGGAACTGGGGATATGTATCAGCTGCTTGTGTGAGTCGGACAGTGAATACTTTAGAGGCCGCTGCAGTGTGAGCTAACCCGGAGCTAACGGAGGAGAATAAACTCCTGTGGAAGAGCAGCCAACACTGCAGCGGTCGGTAAATGCTGCAGAAACACATTAATAAACAATGAACCACGGCACTCTGGAGAAAAGCATAAGGTTGGAGAAGTTGTTATTCAATTTAATCTGGCTTCGTGTGATTAAAAGCAACACGATCATCGACCCGACGCAGTTCCCTGTTGTTGTGAGCGCCGTAATGCCGTTGTCGGAGCTAGAAAGGGAAAAGCGCTGGTGTGAAAGCCGCATGTGAGGGACAGTCAGAGGAACAGTGTGAGGGACAGTGTGAGGGACAGTGTGAGGGACAAAAGGACAGTGTGAGGGACAGTGTGAGGGACAGGTGTGACGTGGTTGTAGGGACTGAGAGCTTTAACCTGTCAGTAAATGTAACTGTTGTTCTTCTCTTTGCAAATACAAAATGGAGAAAATGAGCAAGCTTTGCTGAACATACACACTTTAGTTTGGTCACATTAAATGTTTGAGTCTAAGTTCCAGGTGAGGCTCTCTGCTGCACTTCATCTGAAAGTAAGACATGTCCGTTTTTATTAATTTGAACTGCAGAAAAACTAGTCCATGCATTTGTTACTTCAAGGCTGGACTATTGTAACTCTTTATTATCAGGCTGGACCAAAAAGTCTCGTAACATTTTTCATTCAAAATGCTGCAGCATACGTAGGGACAAGATCATGGAAAAGATGGTGTTCCTTTGAAGGTTTGCAGGTGACAGTTTATCGGCAAAGGTTTCCTTGCCACCTGTGTGAAACATTATTCTAAATAGTTTATTATGCTTTATCCTCTCTGTCACTGAAGCACTTTTGATTTTGACTGTTTTTACCTTTGTATTAACTGTGGGACCGAATGCACTAAAGAGTCCGCACAGACTGAAGAGAGTTTCATGTTTGATCATTTTTCTGCATTTATAATCCAAGGTAATATTGTCACTGTCATTCCGTCGGGTCAGCGTGGTCGGTTTTACAGTCTCGATTTATGTTGACTGAGGTTTTGTTAAAAGGACTTTATTCAAGCGAAACTGGCAAAGCTCTAATTTTTATAAAACGTATGTGTTTACTATTTCATGTTAGTCCTCTGCGATACGTTGATCAGCACTGTATTATTTTTCTGGTCCATCGTACTCATGCATTGTTTGCATTGCCCTTAAATGTGACTCACAGCTAAGACAAGTAATAGGAAGTGGCATTGCAACTTTTATTGATGGACAAGAAGTCCACTGTTTGTCAGGCTGGAACATATTATACATCAAACATTCCTTTTTTGTTTCTTCTCTCTGCTTTATGTGTAATTTAAGAGATTATTTTTATACAGTTGTATTTTTATGATTTGCTACCCGTGCTGTTGTGTCTATATATAATATAGGCATTGCTCGTTTGTTATTTTAAAATGATTATTTTAATGTTATGCATTCTAATTACTAGTATGGCAGGACAGGTTGTGTGCAAATATAGGATGACATGTTGCTTAGTTACATATGACTTGTGTGGAGGACGGGCCCTGTGCTTGTTCAGCAGTGATTCCACAAAGAGAGTGCTCTGTCTGTGCCTTTCTTTCTTTTCAAATACAAGTTCTGTTTCATCAAACAAGGTGTGTGTGTGTGTGTGTGTGTGTGTGTGTGTGTGTGTGTGTGTGTGTGTGTGTGTTGTGTGTGTGGTGTGGTGTGTGTGTGTGGTGTGTGTGTGTGTGTGTGTGTGTGTGTGTGTTACAAGTTTGTGATTTAACTGTAATTGTTGATCTTTTTTTATAAAATATCAAATTAATTCTGTGAGGTCGCTAAATTAGTCAAAACCACCAGCTAGCTATACAGGTTAAGGTTGGTCTAATTTATCTTATTTAATCAAATGTTTTCCTAAATGTATAACATATTTCTGATGTTGGATTATTCAGAGTTACTTATTGCCCCCATTAAAACCAAACCTGTCTCCTTCACACACTCTGGTCCCGGTACACTGACACTACGATTCGTCAAAACCATGTGCCATCAACTGGAAAAACTCTCTAAAAAGAACAGACCAAATGTACACCTGGAAGCCTACAAACTCCAACAACAACAAAACATAGATGCACTCAACAGCGCTCGCTCCACCAATTACTCCTCCATCATCCAATCTGGTCCCAACTCCAAACACTTTTCTACACCATCAACAAACTCCTCAAGCCCATGAACTCCTTCTCAAACTCCTTTACTACTGACAAATGCAACGCTTTCCTCTCATTTTAGAATTCAAAATTGCCACAATTCACAAACAACTAGCTGTCTGCTCCTTTACCTCCACCCCTGGACCTCAACCCAAATCCCCCCACCTCCATGCTTCAAACTTCCACTTCACTTCCAACCAATGGTGTGGATCAGTGGCCAACCGTGTCTTTCACAACTGAACCTTCTGAGGACACCCCCCCCCCCCCCCCGGCATTATAATGTCCATCACTGAATTGTCGTGAAAAGGGTACTCACAACAATTCCGCAACTACTTCCTCTTCACCTGAGGCACTTTTCATTTCAACGTTAAAAACAATAAAACGGCATGAATTGCTTCATCGCATTCATCTACAGTAGATCCTCTGTCTCGAGCCAGTTAACTAGCGGGCCTTCTAGAATACCCTGGAACCGAGGGAAACTGAAAGAATACGCCCATTGGCTACAAATCAATATATGATTGGTTGATCAAACTGTCAGTCCAAACGTACGCTCATTTAGTGCAACGGCCAGAGCATTCTATCAAGGATGTAGAATACCTTGGTTGAAGGATATTCTACCCAGAACAAGATCTGATTGGTTGCTTTCTTTTCTAACACAAAACCACTGAAATGCGTAGTGCATGGTCCGAGAAGGACAAACAAATCAACGTAACACTAATATTACAGATCAACAACACGGATACGATTCTCATTTATTCATTTTATATACATTTTATTTATAAATGAAATCGATTTTTTGTTTGTTTTATCTGAGTGTTCCAGGGTATTCTCTAAATACCTTGAAGGCCCTGACGGTTCGCCACTGGTGTGGATACAAAACAGCAGGAACTAAAGGGTAAAAAACGACAAACTAAATCTCTCTCTACAAAATGTTATAGAGAGGGAACAGCAAGATTTACAAGATGGTGCAATACCTTCACGCTCTGCCATTATACTTTATTGTCCGGATTCTATAAATATTTAACCCCAATATTGTCACCTTATTGGACACACATGTTAACTGGATGGCTGCCATGTTTTCGAGCTCCTCTCCAACATTCTGTTCCTGTCTGACTCATGCCCGGCGCCGTTGGAGGGCCAGGCCCTCCCATTTGACATTCCTGCCCTCCCCCAATAACACCAATTTTTATTATTTATAAAAATGTAAAAATATATATATTTTTTATAAACTGTGAACTTTTATGCTAAGATGTATGTGATGTCAGATAGTAACTAAAACAAAAAATCGCAGGCTACGTCAAATAAATTCATGTGTCTGTTGTGATTTGTGAATCGTCCACATTTAGACCAATCACAGCGTCACACTCTGCCCGCCTATTCTGGATTTGTTTATTGTTTATTGTGCATTCTGTAGACTCCTATTTATGTTTGAATTACACAATGGACATCAGAAATTGTCTTAAAAGGTCTAAGGATTTATTAAAACAAAATAGCGATGAAAGAACTGCAGCCGATGGTGCTGCTGGCGACCCTGCACCTGCCGTTGCAGCAGCATGCCTTAATGTCACAAGCTTGACCTCGGCAAACCCCGGGGCTGAGTTAGCGAGCCCAATCCATGACTCATCAAGGCGGCCGCCACCAACGCTGTCCTCCGAGGCACAGCTCATTGTGCCCCTACCATCACCACCTGCGTTACCACACCCGCCAGCATCCTCCTCCTCCTCCGTGCCGGTGCCTCCACTACAGACGCTACCTTGCTTGCAGCACATCAACAGGTACTATTGGGCCAGTAACTGCTCAAAGACCAACAGCCCCAGATGATCTTGGGGTTAATAAACCCAACAGGTGAAACTGGATCGTTATCCAGGGAGATTGTTTTCAGGAAGAGAAGCGCACTTTTGCCGCTGCATGGTACAACAACAGACCATGGCTTGAAGATTCGTTAAAAGCAGACGCAGCCTTTTGTTTCCACTGTAGACACTTTAAAGTAAATACGTCTTCATCTGATGCGGCTTTTACTGTCAAAGGTTTTTGCGACTGGAAACACTCATTACAGACTGATAAAGGACTGCTAAGGCATGCTGCATCAAAAGAACACATTTCATGTGAGAGTTTGTGGAGAGGGAGACAGATATGTGAGGAAACAAATAAGGAAATGAGTACTTTGGTGCAGATCAGCTGGCACAGAACCGTTATTACGTGTCAGCTGTCGCTGATATTATAGATGTTTTAGCTGTCAACCAACTCCCTCTCAGAGGTGACCACGATTCACTCCACAGCATGTCCGAGTCAGGCAGTGGGCTCTTCCTATCGCTGTTTGAGTATACGCTGCAGTACAAAGATGCAGAGTTGGCCAATATAATGGACAGCATTCCCCACACAGCAACATACACCTCTCACGACATGCACAATGCCATAATAGAACTAACAGCAGTTCATCGTCTCCCTCTCTACTATTTCTCTCCGAGTGCAACGATGAGGAATCTGCCATCCTTAACCAGTGTGCCTTGCTCGTGATTTACCAGTGTTTGTGCTGCCACGCACACAATGTTTCAAAAGTGGTTTCTATGTTGCCCTTTATTTGTGTATGTATTTGCGATAAGTGTGCGTCTTTGCGCAATGCTGTTGGCCTTGCTGTTTGATATATATTGTGCCGCAGGCCCGCAGCACATGACGGTTTTGTGTGCCCTCCCATGAAAATCATATGCCCTCCCTTTAGATTTGTTCTGGCACCGGGTCTGGTCTGACTCCTGAGCCAGTTGTTTGAAACAACAGAGTGGTGTGTGTTTGAGGATGACATTTAAAGAGTATCCTGACCTTCTACAGGTGATAGAGAGCATCCTGACCTTCTACAGGTGCACCATAGAGAGGATCCTGACCTTCTACAGGTGCACCATAGAGAGGATCCTGACCTTCTACAGGTGCACCATAGAGAGGATCCTGACCTTCTACAGGTGCTCCATAGAGAGCATCCTAACCTCAGGTGCACCATAGAGAGGATCCTGACCTTCTACAGGTGCACCATAGAGAGGATCCTGACCTTCTACAGGTGCACCATAGAGAGGATCCTGACCTTCTACAGGTGCACCATAGAGAGGATCCTGACCTTCTACAGGTGCACCATAGAGAGGATCCTGACCTTCTACAGGTGCACTATAGAGAGGATCCTGACCTTCTACAGGTGCTCCATAGAGAGGATCCTGACCTTCTACTGGTGCACCATAGAGAGTATCCTGACCTTCTACAGGTGCACCATAGAGAGGATCCTGACCTTCTACAGGTGCACCATAGAGAGCATCCTGACCTTCTACTGGTGCACCATAGAGAGGATCCTGACCTTCTACAGGTGCTCCATAGAGAGGATCCTGACCTTCTACAGGTGCACCATAGAGAGGATCCTGACCTTCTACAGGTGCTCCATAGAGAGCATCCTGACCTACAGGTGCACCATAGAGAGCATCCTGACCTTCTACATGTGCACTATAGAGAGGATCCTGACCTTCTACTGGTGCACCATAGAGTATCCTGACCTTCTACAGGTGCACCATAGAGAGGATCCTGATCTTCTACAGGTGCTCCATAGAGAGGATCCTGACTTCTACAGGTGCACTATAGAGAGGATCCTGACCTTCTACAGGTGCACCATAGAGAGGATCCTGACCTTCTACAGGTGCACTATAGAGAGGATCCTGACCTTCTACAGGTGCACTATAGAGAGGATCCTGACCTCTACAGGTGTCCATAGAGAGGATCCTGACCTTCTACAGGTGCACTATAGAGAGGATCCTGACCTTCTACTGGTGCACCATAGAGAGGATCCTGACCTCTACAGGTGCACCATAGAGAGGATCCTGACCTTCTACAGGTGCACCATAGAGAGCATCCTGACCTCTACAGTGCACATAGAGAGGATCCTGACCTTCTACAGGTGCACCATAGAGATCCTGACCTTCTACAGGTGCACCATAGAGAGGATCCTGACCTCCTACAGGTGCACCATAGAGAGGATCCTGACCTTCTACAGGTGCACTATAGAGAGGATCCTGACCTTCTACTGGTGCACCATAGAGAGGATCCTGACCTCCTACAGGTGTACCATAGAGAGGATCCTGACCTTCTACAGGTGCACCATAGAGAGGATCCTGACCTTCTACAGGTGCACTATAGAGAGGATCCTGACCTTCTACAGGTGTACCATAGAGAGGATCCTGACCTCCTACAGGTGTACCATAGAGAGGATCCTGACCTTCTACAGGTGCACCATAGAGAGCATCCTGACCTTCTACAGGTGCACCATAGAGAGCATCCTGACCTTCTACAGGTGTCCATAGAGAGGATCCTGACCTTCTACAGGTGTACCATAGAGAGCATCCTGACCTTCTACAGTGCACCATAAGAGCATCCTGACCCTACAGGTGCACCATAGAGAGCATCCTGACCTTCTACAAGTGCACCATAGAGAGCATCCTGACCCTCTACAGGTGCACCATAGAGAGGATCCTGACCTTCTACAAGTGCACCATAGAGAGCATCCTGACCTTCTACAGGTGCACCATAGAGAGGATCCTGACCTTCTACAGGTGCACCATAGAGAGGATCCTCACCTTCTACAGGTGCACCATAGAGAGGATCCTGACCTTCTACAGGTGCACCATAGAGAGGATCCTGACCTTCTACAGGTGCACCATAGAGAGGATCCTCACCTTCTACAGGTGCACCATAGAGAGGATCCTGACCTTCTACAGGTGCACCATAGAGAGGATCCTGACCTCCTACAGGTGCACCATAGAGAGCATCCTGACCTTCTACAGTGCACCATAGAGAGCATCCTGACCTTCTACAGGTGCTCCATAGAGAGGATCCTGACCTCTACAGGTGCACCATAGAGAGCATCCTGACCTTCTTCATGTGCTCCATAGAGAGGATCCTGACCTTCTACAGGTGCACCATAGAGAGGATCCTGACCTTCTACAGGTGCACCATAGAGAGGATCCTGACCTTCTTCATGTGCTCCATAGAGAGCATCCTGACCTTCTACAGGTGCTCCATAGAGAGCATCCTGACCTTCTACAGTGCTCCATAGAGAGCATACCTGACTTTTACAGGTGCACCATAGAGAGGATCCTGACCTTCTTCATGTGCTCCATAGAGAGGATCCTGACCTTCTACAGGTGCACCATAGAGTATCCTGACCTTCTACAGGTGCACCATAGAGAGGATCCTGACCTTCTTCATGTGCTCCATAGAGAGGATCCTGACCTTCTACAGGTGCACCATAGAGAGCATCCTGACCTTCTACAGGTGCACCATAGAGAGCATCCTGACCTTCTACAGGTGCACCATAGAGAGGATCCTGACCTTCTACAGGTGCACCATAGAGAGCATCCTGACCTTCTACAGGTGCACCATAGAGAGGATCCTGACCTTCTACAGGTGCACCATAGAGAGCATCCTGACCTTCTACAGGTGCTCCATAGAGAGTATCCTGACCTTCTACAGGTGCTCCATAGAGAGTATCCTGACCTTCTACAGGTGCACCATAGAGAGTATCCTGACCTTCTACAGGTGCTCCATAGAGAGGATCCTGACCTTCTACAGGTGCACCATAGAGAGGATCCTGACCTTCTACAGGTGCACCATAGAGAGGATCCTGACCTTCTACAGGTGCTCCATAGAGAGGATCCTGACCTTCTTCAGGTGCACCATAGAGAGGATCCTGACCTTCAGGTGCACCATAGAGAGGATCCTGACCTTCTACAGGAGCACCATAGAGAGCATCTTGACCTTCAGGTGCACCATAGAGAACATCCTGACCTTCTGCAGGAGCACCATAGAGAACATCCTGACCTTCTACAGGTGCTCCATAGAGAGGATCCTGACCTTCTACAGGTGCTCCATAGAGAGGATCCTGACCTTCTACAGGTGCACCATAGAGAGCATCCTGACCTTCTACAGGTGCTCCATAGAGAGGATCCTGACCTTCTTCAGGTGCACCATAGAGAGCATCCTGACCTTCTACAGGTGCTCCATAGAGAGGATCCTCACCTTCTACAGGTGCTCCATAGAGAGTATCCTGACCTTCAACAGGTGCACCATAGAGAGGATCCTGACCTTCTACAGGTCCTCCATAGAGAGGATCTTCACCTTCTACAGGTGCACCATAGAGAGTATCCTGACCTTCTACAGGTGCTCCATAGAGAGGATCCTGACTGGCTGCATCACGACCTGGTACGCCAGCTGCACCACCTCAATCGTAATACTCTACAGAGGGGGTTGAAAACTGCACAGCAAATCACCAGGACGGAGCTACCATCCATGGAGGACCTCTACTCCCAGCGGCTCAGGAAGAAAGCCCTCAGGATTATAAAAGACCCCAAGCTGTAGCTGTAGCTATTGTACTGACAATCTTTAAAGGTTGAATCTACAAAACGTAACAATGGACATAAAAGTAGTTTCAATGGCTATTCAGATATTTTATCCTAAAATAACAATGTAAAAATCACTGATGTGCGACTGTACAGCTATCATTGATACCATTATTATCATTATTATTATTGTGTTAAGAAATCTCTATTTACTGTTTACTAATGGGGGCTCTTCTGTATTCAGTAGTAATGAATTAGATATAATGATTTCAAAATGATATAGAGCAGTCAAAAGTCACCCGTGTGCAGTGTGCCAGCTATTTAACATTTGTATCACTTTGATATTCGTACATATTATAAATTGTTAATTTACTCTGCCAATAAAAGCAATGAACCTAAAGAAAACTGAATTAAAATGTGAGTTAACATAGTGAATGTACAGTATATGACAGTGGAAGCAGTGAATTGACTCATGGACGGTGCTGAAAAGAGGAGCAGATGCTTTTAATGAACAGGATGTGTTTATGATTAAACCAATGACTTTATTAAAACAAATAAATTATATAATCCACAAGAATTATTTGGGACACATGCTGGTAATGTGTTTGTTATTGGCCCTCACTAACCAGTTTACTGCTGTGGAACTACAAACCATCAGTTCTGAAGATCATTTTCAGTTTTTCAGTGACTGTTGAATTTGCATGACAAAGAAAAAGTTTTCGGTATCCAGATGTCCAATGTTTGTTGCTTTAAATTAAACGTATTTTCAAGCAAAGGATTCATCTGCTTAATGAAGCTCAGCGCAAGTTCAATCAGGGAGACCAAGCTCTTCATTCATATTACATGTCATTTCAATACTCTCTCCTCCCTCATTAAGTGATCGGGGGCGTCACTCCCCAGCTAACCAATCACTCCTCTCTCCATTCTCACAAGCCTATCGTTGCACCCGCTAACCCTTTAAATCTGCTCTTCCCTCTTGTCAGCTGTCATTTCAGGTGACAATATGCAAGTGGTAGTACAAACAATACTCCTCCTTCGTAAAGCACTTTAAAGAAAAGAAAATAAACCTCAAGATGTCAACTCGGCCGATTCCGTTCACGAACCTTTCTCGAAGGATCTCGATCCCGGCTCCGACACACCACTCGAGGTAGCTTCCAATTCCTCGAGCCAACGGCGCATGAGCGCTCGTTTGGCTTTCCGCAGCAGCTCATGTACAGCAGAGGCAGACTTCCTCATCGCTCGTCTCCAGCAGCAGGGCATTTCCTCAGCCCCAGGCCTCCCTCTCTCTCTCCCAGCTCCGCGAGCTTTCGGACCAAGTCTCCGGCGCGGTCCCCCAGACCATGCCAGCAGTCCCAGCCAGCTCTCCCGAAAGATCAGGGCGAGGACGCGGGCGCAGCCGCGGAGGAAAAAGGACAAGGAAGTCTAGCCCTCCAGGAGTCGCCCGGCCAAAAATCAACCCTTCCCAGGCTCACCAGCCCGGGAGCACCGTAATCAGCCCCTCACGGACGGTAGCCTAGCCAGCGCCCTGCAATCCCTGGCTAGCTCCATGCTATCAATCGATGCTCGCCTTCAGTCCTGGAAAATGTTTCTGCCGGAGCTTCAACCCATCTGCGATTAGGGCAGTGTTTCCTGCCTCCGTGCCGCCGGGGTCAGGTTTTATGCTGGGTCAGGTTTTCCAAATCCACAAGTAGTAGCTCCCTCTCATTCCCTGGCTTCTGCCCTTCCAGCTCCTCCTTCAGGTAGGCCTTACATTTCCCAAGCCGCCAACATTTCCTCAAGGCTCCGATTAAAGTTCTCGAAGGGAAGGACATTCATCTCGTCAGCCTCATTCTGCCTTCCCCGGAGTGCGATAAATCCATTGCCACGGGAGGAAACACCACTGCCGTCTTCAAGTCTGCAGACCCCCGGCTCCTCAAAGACCTCAGCATAGGGCAATTTCTGGTAGCTTTTGGCATCTTCCGTGACGTTCTCTGTTCCGTTTACCCGATAAAGAATAGAATTAGATGCTTATATGGTCATTATTGGCGATCTTCATCTTAAATACGGGAGATCCGTTTTCTATTACTAGCATAAGAGCTTTTCAAGCAAAGCAGCGCTTCACTTAGCTCATTGCAACATCCGCCTAGATTGGTCCGTGCTGGACACCGAGCTGCTCGTGATGGCTGCCGCTCCGTGGAGATCCAGGACACAGGACCGCAGGATCATCCATGAAAAGAAAGACATTTGGGGAAGCTGGGTTAATCGGAACATGAGAGTACACAGGTATAGACAGAGAGAAGGAAGAAGTAAGATG